>NW_015112847.1:354944-358419 GCF_001443285.1 Poecilia latipinna
GAGCTAAGTGAATATATGAGTGTGACACTCACTTACACTCTACACATATGTATATCTGAGAGAAATAAACGTCACATCAGAGTATACTCCCCCCGCATCCCCTTCACTCCTCCAGTCCCGGTTCAACATTCGCTTGCACCGCCCTTGATCTTTCTGCCCTCAGGCCACCGAAAGCGTTTGACCCCATTACCATCATTACCAGAAAGGGTAGGAAAAAAAGTCCAAAAAAAAAAAAAAAGACAGATTCTGTGACGAGCAGAAAAAAAGATGAGACATAAAAAAAATAGGAATGTTAACATTCAATGAGGGCCATATGAAACACATTTTCAAGTACTTTCTTATTGACATGACAAGTGATTTTGTAGTTGTGCCAACATATAAGTGACAGGAAACGAGCTCTCGGAGGCTGAAAATGCCCATATTGTCTTTGAGGAAGAAACGAGTCAGTAGATAACTCTGGGAAATCATGTCATCCTAATGGCTTGATGAGAATCCCCAGCATTTCTCTTTCACAGTGTTTTGGCCCTTTGAGTGGCTCTGGACAGCGTCAAACATTACAATTCAGGCAGCATCCTCCGTCTCTCTCTCTCTCTCCCTCTCTCCTTTCCCAGCCCTTGTCCTTCCTGCAGTGATAATCACCATCTGCGTCAGAATGTAAAAATCATTGTAACAGGCATGTTATTAACAACCCCTGACCCCGCTCCCAGCGTCAGACTCCTCAACAAATCCCTTACTGCCTGACTAATTTATTAAATAGAATCTTTTAAATACACGTTTTACAGACAAATATCCTTCTCAAGAGAGAGAAAAAAAAAACCTGACGTATTAGGAGCTAACAGAAAACACTTGTCACTGAAAGCTCTGTCAGTTGAAAAAACAGGTGTGACAGTGAGTGCAACTTGAAGAAGGGCTGATACAAAGGGAGACTTAAGAGTTGACTTCCATTAGCGGCCGGCAAGACAGGCCGTCTGGTCACTTCAACAGCTGACAAACACTTGCAACAACTGCCCATTACACCCACGCAGCACTAATCGGAGCAAAAGCAACTGAGTACAAGATGTACAGGCAGCGAGTATAACAGTAATCATTGTCTATGTCAGAATACTGCATCTCCATTTCAATGGAGCTTACAGAGTCAAGTCTGGTCATGTGTCTTTCATATAAATATTGGAAGTTAAGGTAAATATCAAGAGGATTTTAATTTTTTGGTATGTTTTGTTTTTTTTGTTATTTTTTTTTTGTTTGCCAGCAGAATGACTCATCGTTGTACTTTTCAAAGCTTTCGAAAGCCAAAAACATCAGAAGGCATGAGATGAATCACTACACGTTAGACTGCTTTAATGTACTTTCTATTTGCTTTGAGACTGAGGGAAATGGAAAGTTTTTTTCTTGTAAATACCTGAAGCATCCTTTTCAAAAGTAAGACCTTGGTTTTCTTAATCTGTCTGTAGCTTTGCAGCAACTGGTAATGTAATATTAGCTGATGATATAATACCTGCCTGTAGCATCGTCATCATCTTTTTGGCCATTTCAAGAGAAAAATATCTTTCCAATAGTAATCTGAGTCAAAAACAACTTTTTGGGAGAGGGGTATTATTAACATTTCCACAATCAAGTAACTATGTCACCTTCAGGTGTTATAAAAAAATACTGTAAACAATTTAAAATAAATTTAACTTGGCATCATCGGCATATTTGACAGCTTGACATCGGCCTCTGCCTCTAAGAATTTCCTTCCCTTTGTGACACTCGCCCTTCATCGTCACCTCATCACAACAATGCTTCAACCTACCATCCATTGAGTCCATTTCATGTCTTTCTTAAGAATATGACATTTCTTTTAGATATACGCATTCAGAATTCCCTTTATTAAGGAATAACTAAAGTGCACTGTTCTTAGTAGTTAGGAAAAAATGTGCTAGAATTCAAAAAGAGAATAAAACATGTCATCAAAATGTTACCAACACAGAATATTACAAGAAAAGAATTCAGTACAATGCATATGTTCTCTTTTTGAGCTTTTGATTCATTTGTATGTGTGTAACACACTCTGCTCTGTGGGACTTCAGAATTCATTCTCAAGTATATTTAACTATTTTAAACAGCATGGGCTCTGATTATGAAATATCAGCCTGATTAGCTGCTGGAATATATATATATATATAAAAAAAGAGAAACCTGAAAGCAAACTCTAAATAAGCCTGCTATGCATACTTTCTACCAGTCATCTTTATCTCTGATTTGACACAAGGATGTGGTGCAGGACTCCTAATCTGGACACAAATATCCATCTTTGGGGTCTAAGAGCTATACATTTTCTAGCCAGTGACCTCAGGGAGAAACTATTGATTTGGTACTTCATGAGAAAACGTGATGCTCCTTGAATGTATTTCAGACAGATATGCTAGATTTTACCTCTCCTTATATTTTGCACTTCAAAAGGCTCTTCACTTTAATTTCACATATTCCACCCACACATAATCTACAGGGCTGGCACACAAAAAATGCCTGTTTCTCAAACTATTAAAAATGCTACAAAATTATCTCTGCAATAATTGTAGTACGTGATCCCATACTGGCCAGAGAGATCCGACATGAGATCAATTTGAATACCAAAAATTTTGCTTCAGTAGATCTGAATTTCTGCATACACTGGTCCCTTTACTGATATATTAAATGTAGCAATAAAAACAAAGCAACATAAGAAAAAATAAAAAAGAAGCTGCTCTTTAGTTTTAATGTCTGGCGTGTGACGCTGTGCAGCCTTCCGCCTGGTTTCCCATAATTCTGCATTTGCTGTCACCTCTAAAGGTATTAGAAAACCTTCGACAAGGCCTCGAAGTGTAAGGAGAGCTCACGGCAGTCTGCAGAATATCCAACTAAAGGTCCAAGCCAAAGGTGTGTTTGTGGAGCAATGTTAGATTTTTAAACTCCTCCACATGTCTAACATAACCTCCACGTTGTCAAGTCGGTTTATATTTTCTTTTACTGTGTAGCCCACTGCTGGAGAATCTTTTTATAAGACAAGACTGCCAAACTAACTTTTTTTCCAGACATCGTTTACCTTATGTGACCTTGTTCCCTCTCCTCAGATAACTGCGAGCTTTCCAACTGAGGACCTCCCTTAAGATGTGCATTAAGAGCCCGCAGAAGAAAGCAAGAATTGCAACATTTCATTTATATGAATCACAAGACGATGTGGATAAATGCCTTCGTTCACTAACTGGTGCCCTCATTCTATCCCTTCCTACTTCCATTGTGTTCACATAAAGCAGTTTGCACCCATAGATCAGCTTTTCAAATCTGTTTTCCCCCTTTTAGTTATGGAGATCCATATAAATGATCAAATCAAACCATGATTTCACTTAGTTGTATAGCGCTTTGAAAAACTTTGTGAAACATTTATTTCAAATTGACTTGGTTCTCATTTCCATTTCAACCAGTTGGCTTATATAATGTGACTGATTTGGATCTC
>NW_015112847.1:361623-412319 GCF_001443285.1 Poecilia latipinna
CAAAAACTAGCTCAGCCATCACCACTCCCATGTTTAACAGATAGAGGAGTTCCTCCTTCACAAAATACGCAGATGAACTAGAGCCGTTTTTTGAAAGCCTGATTTATGGCTTCCAGTCGACTTATTGTAAAGCCTTCAAGACATAAATTTTACTATGCATTTTTTACCCACCTGCTAGTGTCCACTGCAACTTTCTACAGATGTCTGTGTGCATCTTAGACTTGTGAGATTGTGCAAATTCTGCACGCTGAGAGCAAAATTATTAGTTCAACTCAAAGGGAGACTCCAAGAATATGTTACTAGTGAAATCATGAGTACAAAAAAACCCGATATTGTCCAACTTTTAGGAAATATCAAGTGGACAGATTTGCTGTTTTCTCCATTTTAACATGTTATCCCAATGGAACCAACAAGTATTCAAAACTGCAGTTATATCCTAGTGAAAAGTCCCTTTATCCTATTCCATTAAAGTTCTCTGTGAGACTGAAGTTTAGTATATCTGTAAGTGAAACACTTTAATTTGGCTCAGCCAAAAACAGCCTGAATAGGAGGCATGCCTTTCGGTGAGGTCCAGGCAACTCAAGGCCATGGACAGAGAGATACATACAGTAAAGGCCTTAATTTTTTTAAAGAACCAGGAGGCACATTTCTCTGCTAAGCAGACTCTCACTGCAAACAGGTCTATGCCAAATGCTTACATTCTGTCAATCAAATCCAGGCCTCAAAAGCTTGCCTGAAATTGAACTCCCGCTGTGACTTACACCTCGGTCATACTCGCTTCTGCTCTCACTATGCTAACCAGTTCTGATTTATGGCTCCCCTGGGCCACAGCAGTCATGACCCCACCTGCACTGTTGCTCATAACAGCTGGTGCACCCAGGATGGAAGCAAAGGGGAGTTTTCAGTGCTAAGTCACATGTCTGTTTTTGGGTTTTACTAAACACTATCCATTAGCAGTCATTGCCAAAAAAGGCCACTTACCGTAATGCCTTTTATGCCCAGTTTGGGACAATTCATATTCACTCCATTTTTATTCTTATGCTTTTTATCATTATTTTTTTTTTTCCCTTTTGTGTTAATTGCTTACGTCAGATCACATCTCTCCTCCTCTGTTCAACAGCTGACTCTTTATCCTCCCTCCCACACCCTCTGCTGCTTTGCCTTCCTGTTTGACCACAGAAAAAAACAGGAGCCTTTGGAATCAGATTTAATAAGCACGCAGTGATTCCTCTGATCCATTCAAATAACAGCCTGAGCACAATTCCGATCAACATTCATTAGTTTTTCTCTTGCTCATCCTGCAAAGCAACCATTTATCAAATGCCACATGTTGCTTTATTAATCTGCCCTTCAACATGGAAATATTACAAAGTATGCAAGCTTGCTCTGGAACGCAGTTGGAAATACTGTGCACGACTGTGCCATTTAGCTTCGGAGCACTGCAGCAAAAGTCAACAGGGAGAGTCTGGGCAGAGCTGAAGCTCGTCTGCTGCACCACAGTCAAATGTGGCACAGCAAGAAAAACATCTTGTCATATAAATTTCATTAAAATCTAAAAAGTATGTGTCAAGTCAGCTCCTTACTAACCATATTGTCAATAAATAATAAAAAAAAAAAAAAAAAAGAGTGAGTGACTATGAGAAGCAGCAGCTTGCTAGTTAAGAAGAGCACCTCTCTGGCTCCAACGGAAATTTATTCAATGAATGTGAATCTTGGATAAAACAGACAGGCTTTCTGGGAGCTTGGTATGTACTCAAGAACATAACAGAGTTGTACATTTAATACAGGGTGTGATGAACCGAAGGACTGTTTATGCAACATGGATTTGTTTAGGTCAGTGCTTAAAACCAGCAGTTATGTCTGGAGTCAAGGGTCGACTTCCAGGAGTACGGTAAAGCAAAGTCTTAAACTGCTTCAAAATTTCACATTTATGCAACAAGGCAAATGTGGGTGTTTGGAAATGTTTTCAGGTGTGAAAAAAACGTAAATATATTCTAAAGTAAACATCGATGAATCGCAGTCTGTCTTACCACTGTTTATCAAACAGAAAACATTTTTTACAGGGATGGCTGATTCTCCATGGGAAAATCGTCTCGCCTTAGGATTATGACATTGATGCATGAACATCCAGGCAGCACTAGGTGTTACTTATTAGCATACATTTTTATCAGGTTGGAAAATGTAACAATGTTTCTCCGAGGCCAAACGAGGCTCAGACACCCGCAGGGAAACATTTGACTGCCCGTGCTGCTTTGGAAGTCTGAGTTTCCTCTGAACCACAGCATGTGTAGCATTAGCTTGAAGTGACTTTTTATGGCTTAGCAACATCTTGCTGTGACGAAGCCGTGGACGGCCTTATAAAGTTGGAGAGGTTTGACAGACTGTGTCCGATGAGTGCCATTTTGACAGCTGCGCTGCTGTCGGGCTGTTAAACCCCCACGAGTAAAACACATACTGATTCCATGGAGAAAAGTGACACCTGCATAAAAGTGTTTCTGGCATATGTGAAAAAAATGGGAGCGTTGACATCCATGAGCATTAGATCGACAGTGGAAGAGAGAGTCGTAGAATAAACAATGTTGTTTATTTAATTAGCATCAGATTTTTTGCGTTTTAAACTACAGCTTTTGTCACCAGCAGTCATTGGCCGTGGTAGTAAATTACATGCAGACTGGGCTCTCCACAGAGCTCTTTTAAATCCCTCTCCATGGTGCTCTTTTGTTGTATCTCTAAGCTCCTGCATTCACAGAGCACCTGGACACGGTTGAAAAGAAAAAAGTTGTAAAATGGTGATGTATGCCTGTCAAGGCAACATTTTACGGTTTGGTAAGCTGCACCCAGCATGTCTGTTAGGCTACTAAAGAACAAACTTCATCTAATTACCTATCTAATATCAGTTTAATTAAACAAACAGGTTTTCTTAAAAATTCTAACTTTAGCAGGTAATTATTTCCTACTTTTGTTTAAGTTTACATATTAAATAAAATGAAACTACATATTTTTATTTTATTTTTTAAATAGAAGCACCTAGCATCCTTTTTTTTTTTTTTTTTTTTTTAATTTAAATCTACACAGTGCTTTTTCTCATGGTTATCACTTGTTAGTGTCAAATACTAACCGGAGATTAGTTATTAGAACTGGTAAAATAAAACAGTTTTAATGACTCGCTAATAGCTAGAAAGCTGGCAACACCAGTTTTGGTTTTATGAAGGGCTGATCCATTCATATCAGCCCTTTTACACATACACACACTGATACACGCGGGCACACACACACACTTTTCGAGTACATTAACAGCCTCCAGCTATACTCCCAGCACTTAGTCCATTAACTCTTTGTGGACACCTGCTACCCTACTAACCTCCAAACACCCCTTCCCCCAATAATCATCCTGACCTCACACACTTCCCCCGTATTTGGTCTGCTTGAATACTCACGCCAGTCCCACATCTATCCTAAACAAAAGTTTTAAGCTAAAGAATTAACCATCAAAATTAATCCATGGGAATAAATTATTCTAATAAAGGCAGGCAAGACCAAGCTGAGACGCAGCTATGTTCAGTCATTATCCATCTCAGGCTTGTGTACAATTATGTCTGACAGCTGCATCTACTTAATGTACAGTTGCTAGTTTTTGCATGATTGGCAACCCGCTTTCAGCCACGGCATTTGTACGTAAGGCCTCAGATTGGAAGACAAAAGTAATTAAGTATTAATTAGTCTACTTCAAACAGACTTTTTCTGCTTTTGTCCGCCATTTGCCTCCCTGGCTGTCAAAGACACGAGCTGGGTAAAAACACGCATTCATGAATGCAAAATAAGGATGCACACACAAATGCATCCACCTTTTTTTAGGGTTGGAGGAGTGAAGCGGAAAAAGGGATAGTTTTGGAAAACGCAAAGAGAGCCAAGAGATTTTTGTTGTTGACAGAAAGTTAGGTGCACAGTCTGAATGGGAAACGCCAGGCTGAGCGTTTGTCACCGCTCCTGGATCGGCAGTGTGTGTGCGTGCGTGTGCGTGTGTGTGTGTGTGCTGGCAGCCGTAGCCATAGTTACGGCGCTTGGTGTGCATCCCACCAGCGTGGGATCTGCTTGGGTGTAGGATCAAGCGGGGAGCAGAGAGAGTGTAGCTGCATGCAGGGCTCTGTGTTTGTGTGTTGGTGTGGAGGAGTGAAGTGGAGTCCTCTCTCCAGCCAGCCACCATCATTGCTCCCACCACATAAAGGTAAAAAAAAAAAAAAAAGAGGGGGAGCAGACAAATTCCCAAAGGAGAAGAGAGGGGGGGGGGGCTTGCTTTATTTTTTAAATCTTGAGAAGGTTGGAGATAAACGTGACTGTTAAACACAAAAGCTCCCGTTTAAGGTGGATAAACCATCTAGTTTGCATCAAACTTACTATCAGTTTCTAATTAGTGCTCTTTGAAGAATGGGTGGGATGGGCCCTGCATTGTTTCAAAAAAACAGTGGGGGAGGGAGGTCAGGGGTTATTCACTGCAGAGGAGGCAGCTGGAGTGCCTTTAACGTGCACGAGGCAGAGAACCATGCAAATCAGCCCAAAAAGAACAAACCAGTTCACTAATAGCTAGAAGGCTGTTTTGGGGTTTGTTATCAGAAACACGCGAGATATAATCTGAAGAGATGAGCCGGCTCAGCGGCGAGATTCTGTGAATCTGTGGAGGAGTGTAAAGACCAGACGGTTAAACAGACGTCAGGGAGTAGATTCAAATGAGATACAAAGCAGAAGCTGCCCCTGTTCTGTGTCCGGCAGTAGCTTCTTACTAAACTACTGCAGCAGGCAGGATGTCTCCTTCAAAAACTTAGGCCAGGCTGATTTCCACTGCATCCGTCAGGATAAAATACCCCTCCAGTGAAGGTTGTTCTTTTTATTTACAATCAGCTACTAGGCAGGGTTTCATGAAGGAAAGGACTTTTGAATATTTTACTTCCAACTCTCTGTCTCTGTGCTTAGAAGCAGACAGACTTTTCTCAATCAAACATGGCCAAAATGCCAAAAAAAAAAAAAAACAGCCTTGGAAATGTTCTATTTTATGCGTTAACACAAACAGAATAATAGGTTTTCAAATCCCAAACTGTGTTTTAATCTAAATATTTTAGATTTAAAACAAGAAAGTAACAAAATGCAGTCAATATGATGAAAACATGTGAAATACTGTCCACAGTATGAACCAACAGTGTTTTCTTACAGCTATTACATTGTGTGTTTGGGGGGACTCAGTAGGGGGGAGCATTCCCTGTGGACTTGATATGCATAAAAAGACATGATAAATTAAACGGTCACCTTTTTAACAGGAATGCTGTAAATGTAACAAACTTACTATGCCAACTCAAGACATACACAGCAAAAAAAAAAAAAAAAAAAAAAAAGAGAGTGAGAAATGTTTTCCTTCACTAGATTTGGCAAGAACATAAACAAAGTTCTTGATGGCTCAGTAAATATCACTCTTCACAAGAACTCAAATGTAGAACATTTGGAAATTGTTACGACAAAATGTCATAATAATTAGGTCAAAATTCTTGCAATATTTAAGCATGTGGCTTTATTATGGAAACTACAATAAAACCGCACACAAGAAACAACCAGGGTAAAATACAAGATTCTGGGAAAATATGTCCCTAACGGAAAAACAGTGGAGGGCTCATGGTTAAAACCAGCCTTTTGTTTCTCGTCAGTCAATCATCTTCTCCATGTGAGGGGGAGAGAGAGAGAGAGAGAGAGAGAGAGAGACCACATCTCAAATCTGGGTCACAGGGGAGGATCATCATTTAAAAAGCAGACACTGTATGCTTGAGAAGACACTGTGATTACTCATGGCTAACTTTAGTTCAATCAGTTCCAACTAAAGAAGAACAAATGGCTTCATCTCTTCTGAAGCGACAACGGAACAGGTTACTGGGCTTTTAGCTTGAAAAGGAGACAGCGAGACGTTGGAGCCTGATTGGAGAATTCACCGTACCAGTAAAACCAGTAACTCAGTGTGAGTTTCAGTAACAGACTGTGAAGCCTGTAGTACAGGCCAGTTACTCGCCCTGTGGCTATTTGACACTAACTAGTATGTGCCTGAAGGTGTACCTGAAGCAAAAAAAAAAAAAAAAAACCCTGCACAAAATGAAACCCCCCATTACTGCAATCAAACCCAACTGATAAAGTCCTATTGATGCGTACATGATTGGCATGGATAGATATTGACAAAGAGGGTTGTGCTTTTAATACGTACCAACTCTAACAGCTGTTTATTAAAAACTTTTTTTTTTTATGAGCTGACAGCCTTGTTCCTACTTTCCTATTGTCCTTTGTCAGTTGAGTCAACAAGTGGTATGATATGATAAAAAACAATAGCACAAAGGGGATGCTGTCATGAGGGTATACAAAGACGTGGCGCTGGTGTTTATTTTGCAAACCAGCATGTGTGCAACTACGACATATAGAAGACAGAAAAATAACAAGGAAAGCACACGGAGCAATAATCAGAGAGCAAGCTGCACGAGGCCATGATTCCCCTGACAGCCAAGAAGCACTGCCTTGGATTCTCATGACAACAACCAGCAAATCTCAGAGAACACGCACCAAAGATTTCCCAAGCCATATACAGAACATAGAACAGACGCAAACACCTAGACGGTGAGTTGTTATGTTCTGATATTGTGTAGACTGCAATATCTCATGCAAATGTCAAACTTGAAAAAAGCAAATAAACAAGAAACACATTGGAAGCGTTTTAAAAGTTGACCCAATTAGAGGACACGCTGGCTTGACCACATGTAGAATGTGTGTAATTTTTGGGCGGGACGCCTCCAGCTGTCCCTCTCATTTGGAACAGAGTAACGTCGGGGAGTGGCACCTCGGATGTTGGACCTTAAAAGCAGGTTTAAATAATTCAACAACTACCAACAAATGGCCGGTAAAAGGTTGAACAAAACCTGAGACTAAACTAGTTTTTTTAATGTTTTGTATCATTACAACCACAAACTCAAAAGTATTTTGTGTGATTTTTACATTACACACAATAAGAGGAAGGAAAATTATTCTTGACTCTCATAAAACAAAAATCTCTATTCAGTTTCCTTTCATCTGAAAACGTGTGACAAACAACCTTATGAGTCACCTTATTAGTAAATAACAGTACAGTTTACCTATGTGTAATTTAATCTCAGTGTAAACACAGCTGGTCTATGAAGTCCTCAACAGTTTGTTAGAGAACATTAGTGATCAAAAGGCATCATACAAACCGAGGAACAAAGCAAACAGGTCAGGGATAAAGTGCTGAGAAATCTTTATAAGGTAGAAGGGTTATCTCATAAAACAAAAACTCAACTTTCAAATATCTTGGAGCACCGACCTGCCATACTGTTTCCATTTGAAAGTGGAAAGAATATGGCAAAGACCAATGTTTAGTCATCCAACTAAACTGACAGGCTGAGGAAGGAGGGCGTCAATTAGAGAAGAAAGCCACGGGTGAAATCAGCCAGAAACAGGAAACATTTAGGAGAAGATGCTCAAAAAAGATCAGATTTGAACATTTTGGCCAACATGCAACTTATTATCTATAGCAAAAAACACTTAAATTGCTCATCCCCATAGAGAAACCTAGCATACATGCTAAGGGGATGGTATTTTTCAGACAGACAACAGTAAGCAACTCAGAGTTGATGGAAGCTGCAGTAGCAGAAAATAACAAGAACCTCAAAAAAGTTTTGATTAAAGCATATGTATGTGTAACAATACCCCAGTAGTCAAAGTCCAGAACTTAATCTAATCCATTTGAGACGATAGCTGAGCAATTTTGAAAAAAAAAAAAAAAAAAATCAGTCTTTGGAATTATAAAGCTGACAGATTTTCCATCAAAAGCTTGCGACTGTAATTGCACTTAAAAGTGGTTCTGCAAAGTATCGATTTAGTGGGGCTGATGCCCGTCAGACCTTTCAGTCGTCGTTCTCTAGAAATATGCACAATTATGCACTACTTTAGGTTGGCCCATCATATATAAATTACATTCTGGTTGCAACATGACATAAAGCGAAATGTTCACAAGTTTGAAATTCTTCTTTTTTTTTTTAAGAACGGTTCATGTCAAAACTTGTTTTTATGCCATCTCTTTTAACATAGAACTCCTGTCATCCATTGTTACCTCTGTCTAAAACTAATGCTCACAGTACCAGTTCTGTGCAGCAGATAATTAAACCAAATGCGAATGGTTTTTATTCACTTTCAGTTTTAATTATAAACTTGCTTCACATTAGGAAATGTACTAATTTAATGAGCGTTCCTGACAAGGAGAAATGTTATTGTTCAAACAAAAGCCCTCTTAAAAATTTGTGGCATTTGCCAGAGAAAGACATAAAATAAAAATAAATAAATAAATAAAAAAAAATTAATGTATGCTTGAGTGGCTTCAAGTGTCATAACTTACTACACAGTAAAAATGTTTAGGAAGAGTACACATAAACACAGAGCAATAGACAGCAGCTAGTTATGCCTAAGTTGGAAATGAGCTTTTAACTACCGCCATGTTTTTAATTGCGCCAATTATGTAGCACTGGCTTTACACCTTGCTGATTTGCTCAAAGTTTGCTGGCATTACAACTACTCATAACTTTCCATTTTTACAGTCACTCAATAGCCCTGTAACGTAGCTCCCGTTTCAGCATCTTCTCTGACTTGAAACCAGCTATTAAATACACATGAAATACACATTAAAGAAAGCCCCTCACATGTTATAATCAATCCAGTCTTATAAGATGCATAATGTTTTTGAATAAAAGAAAGAATCCCAATGCTTTTCCGGAGTTTGTATGAATCCAATTTGTTTTCAAACAGTGCACAAAGTCACGAGGCAAATTTCCTTTCAAAATATGCAGTTCAGATTGTTTTTATTTATTTATTTTTTAAATGTGTGAAAAAGATATAGACTGCTAGGTCTCTCTGATCTAATATGAAGGCCAAAACACACTCCATAAGAAGAGAGAAATTGTTCTCTCTATCTCAGGGCAGCAGACATTCTTCTTTTCCTGCAGCCCTGGTTTGGGAGTTCTTGCAGCTTGTTATTCCGGGCAGAATTTTCTTCTTGCATGGTCTCCAAGAAATATGAGGTGGGTGTGCGGCAGTGAGAAAGTCCTGTGAAGACTGTCTGAAAGTTCTGCATTTTGGTTCTTGTGACGTAATGGCTATCAACAAGAAGATTTCTTGCTGACAAGGACATGTTAGGATTCATGTGGATAAATTTAGCTCGCTGTGTCTAAATGTGTTTAAACGTGCCAACCGTACGCTCACACTGATCCCTATCTTAAAAGTTAAAAATGTTTAAAATCTGTCAACCAGAGTAGAAAGCTCTACTCCGTTGTAAAGGTTTGTTTTTCTATCATGCATGGAAAGTTGTTTGTCTAACCATAGGGAAGACTTAAGAGGAAAATATTCACATTTCACTGAGGATTTACTTGGTTAGTCATCCCTGCTACTAAAACGTAGATAATTCCAATGTCATGTCCTTGTGTATTATCTGAAAATGTTAGAATTTGTTTGATAAAACTGAATCCACATTGAATATTCTACAGTATATCCAGCTTAGTAAGAATCCTCACAATAATACCCCGAAATGTTGAATTAGAAGGAGAAATATAATTTAAAAACAATTCCTCTATGCCATGCATTGCTTTACTTATATATACACTTTGTAGCTTGATCGCAGTTCTGCTAATATTGGATAAGACATATACTTTTGGTGAAACAGCATAACGAATCAAAAATACCCTCCAATAATAACCTTGCTGCTCTAAGGCAATGCAACCAAATGCAACACCTACCAAAGAGCCCAAGTCACTGCCACAGCGCAGTTGAACGTGCCAACATTTTGCCTTAATCTGCCCAACTGTCTTGGCTAGCACACGATCCAACACTATAGGTGTGTTTTGACTGCAGAAACCTTTTCCAGGAACCAAGGTTATTCCGAGGTCCTTCACTCAGCTGCCATAAATTACGACAGTAGATACCATGAACCAAACAGCTTTGTGGAAGAAGTGAAGCTATTAAAAATGATCTTGTTAAGCAGAAAGTCTTGTTGACATTTCTCAGAACTTGTCTTAAAATGCTAAACATTCATGTGGCTGAGCAACACTATTGTTTAAAACTGTGTCTTTCTTCCTGCATTGGGTCTGAAAACATGTTATAAACGTACATCACAGGAATGAGCATTTGTGCACACAGTTCCACCACATTGTGCTTTGGTTCAGGATGTGTGCAGCCTGGCCTTTGCCTTCCTCTCGCTTCTAGCACAGTCTGGCTTTCTCCGCTTTCTCCCGTTGACTTGGATTGTCTCTGGCAGATTTTTTACTGGGCCAATCAGCAAACAGAAGGAGAAGTTGTGAACGATGACATTGATTTTCTGCGTTCTTTCAGAATTGCAGTCTGTTAATAGTTTTAGCAATGGCAGTGAACAAAGTCGTTCAGGTCATGCTTCCGAATATTGAATTAACATCAACAGCCGCCTTGTTCGGCAGGCAATTTCCAGTAAGCTTCATAGCATCAAAATAACACATTACAAACTTCACGGGCAGACGTTAGCAATTGGGTAAAAGCCACGCCTCCAGTATGCAATCGTTTCTCAACAGCTGAGAGCCCAGAGCCTGTGTACAAAGAAAATGGCATAGAAGAAGCGTCTTGCTGCTACAAGATCAGCATAGCATGAGAGTTTATATAGTGAATCTGAACAATATTGTAGCAATCTTGATTGTTTCATGTTTTTTTTGTTTTTTTTGCCCATGTGCCCACAAGCAATTTATAATTGTAACATTATCAACACTTTGTGCTAATACAACTTACAAGGGATGGCATTTTCTTAGATGAGGAACAGAAACTTAAAAACACAAGCAAAGACAAACGGACAAAAAAAAAAAAAGTTACATAATGTTGTGTCAACTACGCCTTAACCCTAACAGCCATTTTATTAAGTTCACATTTCTAGCTCCACGTTGGACCAGATTTTGCCTCTTTTCATCCATACCGACTCCACAGCATCATGCAGTTGCAGCAGATTTCTCAGCTGCACATTCATGATGTGTCTCTCCCATGCCAACCTCATCTCAACGATGCTCTGTTGGAATGAGATCTGGTGACTACGGAAGGTTCAGTGAATTCATCGTCATGTTCAAGAAACCAGTATGAGGTGCTTTCAAGTTTGTGGCATGGTGCGTTGTCCTGCTGACACTGCGGTCATAAAGAGATGGCTATAGTCAGCAACAAAACTAAAGTAAGCAGTGGAGTTTGAATGATGGACAATTGGTACAGAGGTGTTCCAAATATGTCAAGAAAATATGTTACACATCATCATGCTCCCACCACCAAGCTGCAGTTGTTGCTGGGCAGGTTAGGTCAGTGCTTTTATGTAAAATTCTGACCCCATCATTTGAATGTGGACAGCCTGAATTTGAAACTCACTAGCACAGAAAACTTTTTTTTTTTTTTTCCAGTCCATTATTGTCTAATTTTGGTGAGCTTCTGTTAATTGTAGCTTCTGTTTCAAGTTCTTAGGTACCAGGATTGGCACGGGGTCACTCACTATACCTGACATGACTCAAGTGTTGCTCTGTTCAGAGGTGGTATTCCACATACACGAATGTAATGGGTTACTTGAGGTACTGTTGCTTTTTCTATATCTCAAATCAGTCTGACCATCCTTCTCTGACTGGTGACATTTACAACACATTTCCATCCACACAATCACCGGAGACTATTTTTTTGACCATGTTGTATAAACCAGAAAGAAGGCAGTGTGTGGAAAATCTTCGCAGATCAGCAGTTTCTGAAATATTCAGACCAGGCCGTCTAGTACCAAAAACAATCCCACGTTCAAAGAGACTTAGATCCAACGTTATTTTTTTATTTATTCATTTTTTTATTTCATGATGCTCGCTTTGAACTTCTGCAAGTCATCTTCACAACATCTACATGGCTAAATGCATTGGGTTGCTGCCATGGCATTGGATTATTTATTGACACAAATAAGATACTCCTTATTCGTGTCAACAAGTAACTGTGCTTAATGAAGATCAAAATAAAACAGACCCATAGCTCACATGCTATTCCAGGTCCCTCTGAGTTCAGGAGAGGCACTTCACTTCAAATGTATCCTGGCTTGAACAATTTCAGACCCCATATCTACATCCATGCTTTATAAACAATCCATCACCCTGACTGGCTGAAAATTGAGATGTAAATATGATGCTATCTGCAAGATTTTTTTGCTGCATAGAAATACTGTGCTTATGATTCTCTTGTATATTACCAGCTTCACCAGCTGTGTGAAAAATGTTTTATTCTCTTATAAGTATCCACAACCAACCTTCTCAATCCAAGCCAGTAAGTAAACCTTGTCCTAAAATTTGACATATCTGGGCTGGCACACAACTATAGTGCCAGTAAGGGGAAAAAAAAGTGCATGTTGTCAGAAGTAATCTGCAAAACTCTTAATCTGTATAAGGTGAAGCTGTCCTCAGACCAGCTGATATTCAGAACCAACAGCAGTCTACCAGAACTTAGAGAACTTCTGGCTGCTCTCTTGTCAGCCAAGTAAATGGAAAGCACTGATGCCTTTAACAGTTAAAGCAGCCAGCCACACACATCTTAAACTTTCAATTTAGTTAAATAAACTGGGACTTTGGGTTTGGCTTCCCATTTCAAGCCCCACTCTCACACAAAAGACACACAGTTACAGCACAGAGAAAGCGTGGCATCTCTCTCACTCTCTGCGGGGGGAAAGGGAAGACATCCTGTTTGTAAAACTAATAACCATTCGTTCCTTTAGGCGACTCTTTTTATGTGCCTTATACCACACGCCCCTCTGCCACAAATAAACAGAAATGCATACATGCGCTCTCACTTGCTCGCACCTGGTTGCAAGCTCAGCAGCACAAATAACGCAAAAAATAAGATTTACCTGCAAAAAAATAAATAAATAAAAACTAGAAAATTGCAGGTGACACCTCCAGGTCTAACGATGATGGATACTGTTTTCGACGAACGCAGCCGCCAAGAGCCTTTATTTTATTCATTCTGAACAAACAAAATTCAAGCACAAACATTTGGGTTGCCTGACGGGTGGCAAAAGAACAGGCAGCTGATCACACACATAAAGTCTTTGGTACATAACTCTTAGAACCGTGTGCATGCAGTGTTTGGAAGATGGAAGAAAAAAAATGACATGGCAATTTATTGTAAAGAATTCTTTATATTTTTAGTGAAGGAAAAGCAGTGAGCGGTGCTATAGCTGGACTGCAGCAAGACTAAGACCCTGATCATCTCTAGCTGAAACATGCATATCTTGCCAATAAGTCAAACCCAGGATACTACTTTAAAGGTATTTATTCCAGTTGTTTCCATGAGCAATCATTAGTGAAATCACTTTGACTTCTGGAGATCATTTAAACACCCCATGCTTGGTGTTTTACGATCCACAAGTCGGTCTCAACTCCAACAACAATCTGTAAAGCAAGTAGAATTTGTGCTTCTTTTCTACAGGAGAGCCGTAATTGTGGAAATGATCAAATTCTCTGATTAAGTGTAAAAGTATATAGTACTATAAGTACATTTAGTCAGGGTATTCGGCCAGTTAATTTTTATGATCTGTGGAAACCAAAGCGACTTTTCTTTCTGCTGGCAGGAGGCTATGAGTAGAATATAGAAAATATCTTACAACAATGGTTGTCAAAGCAGATGTGAAACATCAACCTTGTGTGTACAAACTGAAGCATCGTCTATTACAAAATGCTTCACAACAGACTACTCAATTTGGTTTAAAAAAAAAAAAAAAAAAAAAAAAAGCTGGATAGGAAACACCCAGAACCAGGCAGGTACAAAACAGCAAAGTTGGCAAAGTGACCAGAATCTATTTGATTCCTTCCCCACTTTATTTCCTCTGTGTAACTGATGCGTAATATGTAAACAAACAAAAAATTGTTCTTTTCAAAGTTTTATTGAGAATACCTAAATTTAGAATAATTAAAGCAGATTTGGATCTATAATGATGAGACACATCTCAGTCGCCTGTCAGAGGTTGGGACGAGAACAGTGTGGTAATGAATACCATACATCACATTAATCAAATTCATCTTCATCCAACATCTCAGACTAGCTCAAGGATTCGTAAGAATGAAACATTAAAGGAATAGTTCAGATTTTTTTAAATAGATTCTACTAAAAACCTAAAAGCATAATACCTTATCTTTGTTATTTCATGCAGTATAAATCTATTGGTCCTGTAGGCTAACACCAAGGGCAAGTCCAAGAGGGCCTAAAATATGACAGAAGACTTATATTGATTTTAGCAATTTCTTTTTGTTTTTTTTTGCAAATGATATCTTATGAATTTTTATTCTGTTGTGATAAATGCATTGCATGGTTCTTTCTTAAGAAGTTGATTATTTCTTAACACAAAATACTTTGAAGGAGGAGGGTGTGAACCACCAATGATATTCCTGTCAAAAACACATAAAGTATCCAGGAACAGTCTGACAGAAAACAGCATGAAACTCAAAACAATACCACCTCACTTTAACTGGGATCATATTTCAATTTTTTATGCTTCCTTACTTTGATATCATGCACTTATTCCGACCTACAACGTTTTTAAATGTTCCATTCTTGGTAGGTTTACCAAGAATGGTGTTCCTGCCATTCAATCTATTTATGACAGTTTAAAGGTTCATAAAGTAGCTTTCACATAAACCCCTTTGACGTTTTTGAGACTGGAGTTGTTTTAAGACAAGAGAGGTCCGCTTTGGTCCTGGCCACTCTCTGAGTAGTCGTTAGCCTCTGCCTTTGGGACCAACAAATCTGGATTTACACCAAATGAGAACACTAAGTGAGTTATCCACTGCAGGTGAGACATAAACTGCATATAACCTTTTAACACACCCTCACTTCAAAACATCTGACACAATCCTTTAGTGCTTAGTGTAAAAGAGAGATGCATCTCTATTAGGACCAACAGATATTTGCACTTAAACAAAAGAAAAACAACTTTCTGCCGCTCCCCCTTTCTCCACCCCACCCCAGTGAAAGTGACTTGACATGCTAAAAGGGAGACTTGAGGCGAGGCACAGCCTGGTAATCCTCTTGGCTGAGTGGGGGCCTCCAGAGGGCCAGCTTCCACTCCCACCCCCAATCTCTGTCCACCACCCCCCAGCAGCGCTGACAGGCCACCCCATCCAGGAACAGAAAAGCCATCTGGTGTTTGTTTGGGACAGCTCACACACAGGATGTACGGCAAGAAGAGAGGCTGTGTGTGTGTGTGTGCATGCATGAGTGTGTTGGGGAGTCACGCCTGTGTGACTGTCACTGCTTCTGTGTGTGCGCTTCTGGGTGTGTGTCACCGGGATGCTCACGCTTCAACCCTGTATTTGTCCATGAAATTCAATAAATTACAGAAAAATGGTAATTGGAAACAGAACACATGGGAATTGTGGACAATGGTTTGCAAAATACTGATTGGACTTCACAATCCCAAACTTCAATACAATTTTGGATGATTTTATGCGATAGAAGAGCAAAATGTTTAAGTTAAATTAAAGTATTGATTGTTTTGGAAAGTGTAAATTGTATTTGTATTCAGCCTCTAAACTTTGTAAAACTACATTCCGCAGCAAAAACAGCTGTCAGTCTTTTGGGCCATGTCTTCATCAGCTTTGCACATCTAAAGACCGCATTTTTGACAATTTTATCTGCAAAATAGCAAAATCAAAGTCGTATTGGATGGGGAACACCTGATCTGCCAAACTCACCTTTTAACTTTTGAGTAGCGTCTCAAATTAGATTTAGGTCTTGACTTTGACCGGATTGCTTGAACACGTGCTTTGATCTACGCCAGTCCTTTGAGGTTCTGACTGTATGTTCAGGGTCGTCGTAAGTCTTTTGAAGACTAAGGGGTTTTCATCCAGGGCCACCCTGTATATACCAACTCCTTAAGAAAAGAATACTGTAATAACCTTATCATGATTCTCCCTCTCTTCAATGACCATTTGCCCATGCTGCCTCAGTCTTAAGTCTTTTGCAGCCCCATTCATCATCAAACCAACTATGACCAGCTTTCCGGTCTTTGGTAAAGAAAGACATCCCTATATCTTTATGCTGCCACTACAATGTTCCAGCATGAAGATAGTGTTTACAGGGGATAGTTTTTTTTTCAAAATCCCAATAAAATATAGTTACATTTGGGGTTGTGACAAAACCTTCACAAGGCACTACACCTGTAAACATTTGCTCAGACTCTCAGATTATGTGATTGTGTGTCTACCTTATTTATTTATTTTTTTTAAAGCAGTACCTGATTCATCATGACCACCGTCACCCATCTCTAAATGACCAGCCTTTAAAATCAGCGATCAAAAAATATACCGGCTTAATGTGTGACTAAAGTCCACATGACATTAACCTACTTCACACAGAGACACAGCTGTTCTGAGACATCTGTTATTAATGCAGTGATAATAGATATGATCTCTGCTGGTACCTGATTCATCATGACTACCGTCACCCTTTATCGTGTCTCATACAGGTGTCGTAAAAAGGATACAAAAAAAATCACAGAATGGTAACAAGATCAAAGCTTTTCTTTCTTTTTTTTTTCTTTTTTTCTTTAGTGATCGGACTTACCAAGCAGCGCACAGGCAAGCAGGAGCGCACCGGTTGCCATTGTATGTGTTGGTCCGCGGAATCACCACCTATTCGCCCTCTTTTTTTTTTTTTTTTTCTTTAGATGAGTATGCAACGGTCGAGGCAGCGTAGCCACTATCGCTGATCCTGGATCAGTGAGATGAAGAAAGGTGTACGGATCCCAGAAGAATCAATCAGCTGAGGGGGGTGTCTGGACGGCAGAGTCTATAATCCAGAGCCGGCGAGTCCGGTGTGCGACTTTCTCCCCCCAACAACACACGAGCTTCTAGTGACGCGTATTCCCCTCGCCCTCACCCTCACCTATACGCTTTTCATCGCTGACGACGTGTGCGTGTGCCTGGCTCCAAGGCGACCCAACCCACTCCCCCGCTTACTACGCATCCGAGACTGCGGAGGCGACCCCCGCACACACACACGCATACAAGCATACACACACATACACACAGGCAGCTTCCTTGGAATAATGATATAAAAACAGAAGTCCGGCGTGACTTGTGCGTATTTTGGATACCTGATCCAAAAAATAAAAAGACTCAAAGAGCGTCTTGAGGGATGTAGGGAGTGCGAAGGAGTCTGGGATAAGTCCTCTTCGCTGATCGGAGAGCAGCTCTTTCTCTGGCTTTTTTCCACGGTAAATCCCGGAGACTATAATCAATCTCTCACCATTGCTCCGCAGAAAGCCTCAATGGGGCGGGCGCTCTAGACGAAGCAGATGCACGGCTTTGTGCTCTGTCATAACCCATCAGATTTATAAAATTGTAACACAGACTCAAAACGCTCCAACTATGCGACCTGACACAGTCTCCTAATTTATCCATCTAATACCTAGCAACGAGTCCAAGAAAATCTGCGCGTCCGTTCAAATAAACTCGTTCAGTTATGTCTAATAAATGACTGCATCCTGTTATCCCAGTAGACGTACTTCCGATCCTGTTTTTTCTCTCTCTCTCTCTCTCTTCCAAGGTTATTTCCTTGTTTTTACTTTGGCCAGTTTGAAAACTTACGAGCGTGGCGTTTGCTCCCACCCCCTCGCAGAAACCACGCCCCGGCAGCGGGGGGGTCAGCCACAGAAGATTTGCATTTCTCAATTAAAATTCTGGAGCACGCTGCTCAAGGGCTGAATAAGTCACTGGTTCAAGTACCATCTCGGTGAGTAGCAAGTGCTCCAAGTGGACCACCACAGAGGAATAATTTAAACCAGTAACAGATGTGCAAATCTAAAAAAAAAAAAAGTTATGGAGTACTGCAATAAGATTATGTACAGTTACGTAAACCAAAATATAAAGATTTCAGTAATAAAAGTGATATTTCATATCAAAAATGTTGAAAAGGTTATGGTTTACAACTAGTGAGGACCTCAGTAAGTTTTATTATCACATAACCCCAATAAGATAATTATATTTTTTAATAGATAAATGTTATTCTAAGATCATGTTGCGGCCAACAATCACCAGGAAAGAATGTTGACTTTTCTTGGCTGTTAACAGAGCTGTGTACATTAGCATTTTAATGGAAAGTTGAGTGGAAGGAAAACTTTGTTTCTAAAAGGCACACACCCATCATGGATAAACTTCATCCTGAGAGCATTGTGAAGGAAAGTTCAATAGTTTGGGAAAGATTTGAAAGCCATGACCTGCGGCTGGAGTCAGTGCTCTAACAAAAGCATAGTCTATCCCTACGTTTCATCTTTTGGGTCAAGCCACTCTTAAACTCGACACAGCAGAAATGTTTGGTGTCCACTCTGCCTTCTGATGTGTGTGGTGCCCTGCTGCCGTGCCTCAGCTCCCCCCCATTTTGCACATTTGAGTTTGTCTTTGTTTTTTGCACCTCAACACTTCCTTCGCTCACATGCAACACATTCAAGCATTTGCATTATGCCACTGACACTGACTTTCACAATCCGTTGTAGTTTTCGTTAATAAAATATTCATTTTCTCCACCTGAACCACTGCATGGTCTCCTGTATTTGTTATGACCTTGAACCAGTCCTAAAAGTCCTCCAAATTTTTTTTTTTTTTTTTTTTTCCTTCTTTCTGGAGGAAAAGTGCAGAAACACTATTTAAAGTATTTAATGTATAGAATGTACAGTTGCAAAAATAAAATCATATGTGTTTTCACTCAAATGTGTACATTTTTGCATTTGAAGTTGGGAAAAAAATTAACACAATCATCTCTTGAAGTCAGAATTCCAAGTGGGAATGTCAACCTCTTCCTCAAAATATAATATGGATGTCTTGCATCCAGACAAAATTAGTTACGGCTAGATTTTAAAAACAGAAGCAAACTATCCACTCTTCTGACAATTTGCATCTTATTAAATTTCCCATACTCATAATGCTGGATTGTCTCCGTTAGTGAGCGTATGACAGTGTTTGATATTTTAAAATGGAGAAAATGTATTGCAATAGCATGTTTGCTAACAGTACTTAGTATGGTCACTGAACTAAACATGGAGGTCGGGCACAGATTAATTGGATTTGATGTCATCTCCAGGTCAAACTTCTGACCTTAGTGTTAATCAGAGCACAGCAAAAACCACCACCAGGACTTATTCCTGGTTCATTGCTTTGTTCTACAACCAGTGACACTTGTACCAGATTTTGAAAACCCTAGGAACAGGTTAACCGAAGCAGGGAAGCCTTTAAGTAAAATCTTTAAAGCTTACCATTTCTCCCATCTTTTTATTTGCAGAATAGATAGTAATCACCTTTCAGTGACAGCACAGATCACTTGCACAATATACTGCGTATTAAGTGCATGATGAAAAGGGATTCTTTTCATAAATGGGTTTCACTTGTCTTTCGCTCCTTGCAAAAAGTCACCTTCTCATACATAATTTGTCCAACCTTTTGTGATGCAGACAGGAAATTCCTAGCTCTCTCCTCTTCGTTTATTCCCCCCTTTTATACTGACAGTGAACCGAAGGAATAAAGTGGAAGATGTTACAGACAAGTTGAAGCAAGATGAACTTTACCATGGACTTAGAGGATGATCCCCAAAGAAGAATCCACCGCCTCAAGAAAAGATCTTACTATTGTTTCTCTTCATCTTACACAGTAACAGTATGTTTTTTGGGTGTTATGTAGTTACATTTAATACATTAAGATATGTGTTCTAATGAAGGTTTGTTGTCTGCAAGTACCTTTTAAAAATAACAATCTGAAAGCAGGTATTAAACATAATTTTCATTTATTGGGTTAAAAATGTTTTTTTTTTTTTTTTTTTTTTTTATTGCTCTGGTGTTATTTCTGTATCATCATGTCCCACTAAAAATGTGTTTCACTTAGTGAATTTAGTTAGTGAAATGCATGAACTTTTCAAATTTAAAATTTATTGAATACTATTTTATACACTTGAACCTGATTAAAGTATTTGCACCCTGTGGGGATAACAGAAAAGTCCAACTGAATTCAAACACCTGCACCAACGTTTTGTTTTTAACTCTGAACTATCAGTTCAACCCACCCCGAAACGAGCCGTTGAATGTGACACTCATGCCTATGATGAGTGCGTGCAAACTTATGACCAGCACAGTAGCTATGGCTTTTTATGACTCTGCTGCATTATTAGCAAGATCTCAAAATAGACCTGCTAAAAGGAGGGTGGTTTGCAGGTAAACTGTGAAAAGCAAAATAATACTTCTTTTGTGTGAGGCTGCAAAAGGAAAGATGCTGTCAGGAAAGGACAGACATAGAGAATGCAAAAGGCTGTAACTCTCAGACACAGAAAGTTCCTCTCTGTGTGATGCATAAATAAATGAACAAGCAGGCCTCTGCATGTGCCTACCAAACGTAATTTCAGTAGACCCATCCTGTTTTCTCATTACCAGCTGGGAATTGCAAGTCCCGACCACTGCTTTAGTATGACATGGATGTCGGGGGGGTTGGGAGACAATGAAAATTATTATTTACTCTTTGCTTTGCTCATAGATTTTTGAGCTCAACTAAAACTTAAAAAAAAAAAAAGACAAACATACAAATTCAAACCCAGAAGCACAGAGTGTCTTGTAAAGCTATTCTCCGCTTGGCTAAATACGTTTTCAGGGGAGTTTCACACAATATTCCAAATAAAATTCTGAAAAGTTTGGCATGCATTAATCCGTTTTCTTCCACTTGAAAATTATGCACTACTTTGTTTGTAAATCTCAATAAGATACTTAAAAGTGTAACATGGCAAAATGCGTAAATGTCTACTAACTATGAACAGCTTAGGAAAAATCTATATTTAATTTGCCAATTATCCATGCAAAACTTAACTTAATAATCGATGGGGGTCAGAGAAAAATAAATCGTGTGCCTCCCTGTGCCCAGAAATGTTTCATACAATTGATATAAAATGAGAAGCTTATAGCATGTTTATATAAAGAAAACAAAGGCTTTAACAAGGAACAAAATGTAAATCAGAAAAGGGTTCGACATTGCAGGGTTCAGCCTCTCCTTAGTCTATTCAAGTCCAGTCCTGCTAAAATAAAAAGCAGCCAAACAAAGCTGCTAGGTAGGCCATGCTTGTCCACCTGGTCTACATATTGCTGCACCTAAAATTAGCTCAGTTCTCCACAGACCTCATATTGCAACTTGGCCTATTAGTGGCACAGTTTCCACATGTAGGCAGCTTAAAAGGCAATGCAGTATTTTGTTTTTTTTTGTGTGTGTGTGTGTGTTGTTGCTATTTGATATTAGCAGATAATATAAGATCTAGTTTAATCCTGTGATATTTGTATACGATATAAACATACTCAGTATATTTGCTTAAAATGAAACGTATAGTCTTCAGAGAAACATATGGTGTAATATGTGCAACGGACCAAACAGGTTTCCATGGAAACAGAGTATTGCATTAAACATTTCATAATGGGATGCATCCTCAAGATAAAACATTTGTGTGATATCACACAGTTGTGTGAGATAAATTAAAACTTTGACAAGTTTAAAGCGACGCCTGAATGTATTTTGCAGTGACGTTGATCCTGCAATGTCTTCGCACGGAAGAGAAAGCGGTTGTAGCCATACACACAGCTCAAAATCAGAACTTTCACTCAGATGCAAGCAAATACTATTTTAGCCGCAGTGGTAGTTTTGCATTTTAACACATTAGCCTTAGACTGATGTTAATTTTGTTTTTCTTGACCTCACAATGTCTGTGTTACATACAGGGCACAGTTGCATATGGTGAGACTTTTCATCCTGCCCAAAGAATTACCCAAAACAAAGAATCACAGCAATAAAACAATTTCGCTTTTTTTTTTTTTTAGGAAGACAGAGTACAGTAAAAAAAAAAAAAAGTATTTCTCGTTTTGTCACTCTTAAATGTTTCAGATACGTTTTAATAAATACATCTTAATATCAGACTCCCCTAGAAAGGAGAATTTATGCTTCCCAATTACAAAAATTCACTATACCTATTTCATAAATATAACAAATGATGGCAATTATTTTGCTCCTATTACTAAAAAAATAGGGAAACAACCTCTTGTAGTTACTCAGGACTTTTTTTGGTACCAAGGATTTCGCTGATGGTCTGAAACATTTAAATGTGACAAAAACAAATTACAGATGGAATCTGTAATGAGGCTATTACTTTACAGCACAGGATGATCTCTGTATTAGCCAGAATATGCAGAAGATGCTCTTTGGCTTGAAAAATGAGAGTCAGGGAAGTGAGAAAATGGGGGAATATTTTAGAGAAAACTCCAGAGAGAAAACAAGTCTACCTGGCAGTGCAGATAATTTAACTGTATTCCATTGCTACTAAATCTAGATTGTTATTGCTGCATTGTGAGGAACACGGTTAGAACATAACTTTAAGATTATCCAGCAATAAGTGCTTTCCAGTTAGTCAGTGTGACGTCACATGCAATATACCCTTCAGTCTTAAATTCTACTTTTAAGGGTGATTCCTTCTGTTTGTCAGAATAAAATACCCAAACAAGGCTCTTGGAGATTGTGTCTAATGATTTATAATCTCATGTGGCAAGCAAGAGAAAAAACTTCAGGAGCATAATAATGCGTTAATGCTGTACCCATTGACTTGGACTTTATGATACTGATAAAACACATTATAGTGATATTAATGATGATAATTTATTGCTCTACTGCTTACCCCTTTATATATGTGCAGTACTTTTAGTTTTAGCCTACCAAATAAAAAAAAAGTAGAAAGTATGAAAGGACAAATAGGAGCTACTTTAACCCTCGTGTTTTATGGTTTCAGAAACCGGTTTGGTTGTGAAGGGACCACAGTGTCCTGATCATGATGAACATGACCAGTCATAATATCCAGGTAGGTTTTGATTGGGATGCAGATATGAATCTTTGGGTCAGTATTGACATTTGATATGATTGCTGTTCTGGCCAATAACTGATATTCACTGACGATAAATCGTATACATGTCTGAACCATCTCGACAGTGAAAAATCTGCCACATCACTGGCATTGCTTTATTGCTTTAAACACAATCCTGTGTTGAATCACTATCATGCAACACAGCTAAACTAATACCTCCTGATCCCGAAACACACACTCACACACCCAAAAGGCAACAAGAAGGAAATTAAAAAGTGTGCTAATAAAATATCCCCCTCACCATTACATCACCAGCACCCTCACTTTTTTTTTCGTAGCTGACAGGAGTAGCACCAGATGTGGTCCTATATGACATTCTGTTTTAGATACTCCATATGGGATCATATTTTACGTGCATACATGTTGGTATGAACATGCTCTCCAAATCTACCCTCCTGCTATGTGAGCGCCACTCACCAAAACAATAGAACAGATCCCCTCTCAACAGGATCTGAGTTGTCCTTCCTGATGCCAGATGTTATTCACAAGGACAGAACGGCAGGCATAAATAATAATTTTTCAGTTGGTGATGACCCATGTCTACAGAAGGTAAGAAAACAACTTCTGATAATAATAATAATAATAATGTTAAAAATAGTACAGAACCCTTATAAAAGTCTGGGCTAAAATATTTAATATAAATAAGACTGCAAATCTAATAATTTAATGTCCTTGTAGCACTCTCTGTTGAGCTACTAACATTTAATGGATAAGAAGGGGAAAAAAAAAAATTGTTCATTTATTTCATCATCCAAACATCCCAAAAGTACTTGAATGATTTATGGGATTTTATTTTTATTTTTTTTTCTCATCTTCACATGACTGTTACATTAATATGCGGGGGATACAACAGAGACAAATCCCAAAGAAATGACTGTGCTTCCAGCATTAGATGTTAAGTCTAAAAAAAAATAATAATAATCCCCCACCAATTGTCATCTCTGGTTCCCCATTCACACATCTTAAACTTTACGTTCACATGTACAAAGACCTAGTGGATGAATATCAGCTTATCCTGTAATGGCACTCTTCAACCGGATCCACTCAGTGTCTTCCCAATCTCATCCACACAGCATGATGCCTCGCATACATGTGTTACTAAAAGATGCTCAATTCCAGGACACAGACCGATCTCCTTCCTGAGCAATGTGAATGCTGCAAAGTCATTTGTTTGAAAATTGTACCAAAGTGTTAATCATACATGTAGAAGTCCACAATGTTTCCATTCCCCACAATGTCACACAAGGAAGCAGCTTGTTCGACATGTTTGCAGGTTTGCTTATAAAGACATGACACCATCATCCAAATTGTTTGAAAGCCTGATAACACTACTTGTGCATATATGTTTTTGAAATTGAAGAAAGTAATAGAAAAAGTCCTGAAATAATTCCATCATTATTCTGGCATTTAGCCGAGAATACGTTTTGGAAACTGACATAACAAATATTTATTCTGACTCTATTTCAGGCATTGAACAAAAAAATGTTTAAAGCATACGCAAGAGTCTGGTTTCAATTGTCTTTTACAATATCAGTCTTCAATCATTTATACAAAACTGCCAATTTAAAAGATTTTGCAGGTTTGGTGACAGCGAATCTCTTAGATGTGCCTGGCTCTCTTTTGTTAAGGATCTAATGTGAGCCGAGTCACACGGCAAAAATACTTACTGTTTAACTTCTAACACCTCGTTTCATATCTGCTTGACAGATTAAGCAGTGCTTTGTCAGACACGCTGCCATCATAAACAAAGCATACACCTTCTCAGCTAAAGATGATAATTTATGTCAAGCGCAAAACTTTTTTTTTTAAACAGATGAAAGTCAAACTCGGTTTCGTAAACTTAAAAACGCAACTTCAAAGTTTGTCTGTAAACGTTCATGATCAGATTCCCACATGTCCCGTAGCCTAGCTGGAGCATGCGGATCACCACAATTTGCCAGCAGATTAATTATTCATCATAAGCACTCCTGATGTGGAATATTAATATGAAACGAGTGTCAAGCTGATAATTTTTGGGGTCCTTTTTTTTTTTATCTGTATCCCCCTCTGCTTTCTGATTGGACATGTCGCTCCCTTTTCTTTCTTCTGTGCAGAAAGCTGATTGTGCCACTTTATGTTGTTGTGCTTCTTTACACCTGAGAGCTCTGATTAGGATGATTGCTTGATAATTATGTGCGCTGAAATATGTGGGTGTGCGTTTGAGGCTTACAGGGACACTTTCTGGCTTTGCAGGTGGTTAAAATACCACATAATTTAAATAGTATGTGCTTATTTGAATTCCGCTTTTGTTGTCAAATTATAGCCAAGCTGCCACAGAATCAAGTACTAAACATTGATGTTTATTTTTTTATAATGGTTAACAGACAGGTGTTTATGAAAAATAAGCAACGGTAAACTGTAAAATGCAACGCTGACTCAATGTGGTAATTAAGGGCTTTAGAATGAAATAGGAGAATGCTTGAACAGTGAAGAAACAATAGGCTCTTTCACTCTACCTGCCCCTGCTTACTTCACCCTATTTCCTTCTGCAACTCCTATGTATTCCTTATTTTGCTGTTATATGACCTCACTCTTTGTGTCATTTTCACAAAAGTACACTTGGCTCTGCTTCTCTGCTTAGTTGCATGTCTTTCCTATACNTAGGGAAACAACCTCTTGTAGTTACTCAGGACTTTTTTTGGTACCAAGGATTTCGCTGATGGTCTGAAACATTTAAATGTGACAAAAACAAATTACAGATGGAATCTGTAATGAGGCTATTACTTTACAGCACAGGATGATCTCTGTATTAGCCAGAATATGCAGAAGATGCTCTTTGGCTTGAAAAATGAGAGTCAGGGAAGTGAGAAAATGGGGGAATATTTTAGAGAAAACTCCAGAGAGAAAACAAGTCTACCTGGCAGTGCAGATAATTTAACTGTATTCCATTGCTACTAAATCTAGATTGTTATTGCTGCATTGTGAGGAACACGGTTAGAACATAACTTTAAGATTATCCAGCAATAAGTGCTTTCCAGTTAGTCAGTGTGACGTCACATGCAATATACCCTTCAGTCTTAAATTCTACTTTTAAGGGTGATTCCTTCTGTTTGTCAGAATAAAATACCCAAACAAGGCTCTTGGAGATTGTGTCTAATGATTTATAATCTCATGTGGCAAGCAAGAGAAAAAACTTCAGGAGCATAATAATGCGTTAATGCTGTACCCATTGACTTGGACTTTATGATACTGATAAAACACATTATAGTGATATTAATGATGATAATTTATTGCTCTACTGCTTACCCCTTTATATATGTGCAGTACTTTTAGTTTTAGCCTACCAAATAAAAAAAAAGTAGAAAGTATGAAAGGACAAATAGGAGCTACTTTAACCCTCGTGTTTTATGGTTTCAGAAACCGGTTTGGTTGTGAAGGGACCACAGTGTCCTGATCATGATGAACATGACCAGTCATAATATCCAGGTAGGTTTTGATTGGGATGCAGATATGAATCTTTGGGTCAGTATTGACATTTGATATGATTGCTGTTCTGGCCAATAACTGATATTCACTGACGATAAATCGTATACATGTCTGAACCATCTCGACAGTGAAAAATCTGCCACATCACTGGCATTGCTTTATTGCTTTAAACACAATCCTGTGTTGAATCACTATCATGCAACACAGCTAAACTAATACCTCCTGATCCCGAAACACACACTCACACACCCAAAAGGCAACAAGAAGGAAATTAAAAAGTGTGCTAATAAAATATCCCCCTCACCATTACATCACCAGCACCCTCACTTTTTTTTTCGTAGCTGACAGGAGTAGCACCAGATGTGGTCCTATATGACATTCTGTTTTAGATACTCCATATGGGATCATATTTTACGTGCATACATGTTGGTATGAACATGCTCTCCAAATCTACCCTCCTGCTATGTGAGCGCCACTCACCAAAACAATAGAACAGATCCCCTCTCAACAGGATCTGAGTTGTCCTTCCTGATGCCAGATGTTATTCACAAGGACAGAACGGCAGGCATAAATAATAATTTTTCAGTTGGTGATGACCCATGTCTACAGAAGGTAAGAAAACAACTTCTGATAATAATAATAATAATAATGTTAAAAATAGTACAGAACCCTTATAAAAGTCTGGGCTAAAATATTTAATATAAATAAGACTGCAAATCTAATAATTTAATGTCCTTGTAGCACTCTCTGTTGAGCTACTAACATTTAATGGATAAGAAGGGGAAAAAAAAAAATTGTTCATTTATTTCATCATCCAAACATCCCAAAAGTACTTGAATGATTTATGGGATTTTATTTTTATTTTTTTTTCTCATCTTCACATGACTGTTACATTAATATGCGGGGGATACAACAGAGACAAATCCCAAAGAAATGACTGTGCTTCCAGCATTAGATGTTAAGTCTAAAAAAAAATAATAATAATCCCCCACCAATTGTCATCTCTGGTTCCCCATTCACACATCTTAAACTTTACGTTCACATGTACAAAGACCTAGTGGATGAATATCAGCTTATCCTGTAATGGCACTCTTCAACCGGATCCACTCAGTGTCTTCCCAATCTCATCCACACAGCATGATGCCTCGCATACATGTGTTACTAAAAGATGCTCAATTCCAGGACACAGACCGATCTCCTTCCTGAGCAATGTGAATGCTGCAAAGTCATTTGTTTGAAAATTGTACCAAAGTGTTAATCATACATGTAGAAGTCCACAATGTTTCCATTCCCCACAATGTCACACAAGGAAGCAGCTTGTTCGACATGTTTGCAGGTTTGCTTATAAAGACATGACACCATCATCCAAATTGTTTGAAAGCCTGATAACACTACTTGTGCATATATGTTTTTGAAATTGAAGAAAGTAATAGAAAAAGTCCTGAAATAATTCCATCATTATTCTGGCATTTAGCCGAGAATACGTTTTGGAAACTGACATAACAAATATTTATTCTGACTCTATTTCAGGCATTGAACAAAAAAATGTTTAAAGCATACGCAAGAGTCTGGTTTCAATTGTCTTTTACAATATCAGTCTTCAATCATTTATACAAAACTGCCAATTTAAAAGATTTTGCAGGTTTGGTGACAGCGAATCTCTTAGATGTGCCTGGCTCTCTTTTGTTAAGGATCTAATGTGAGCCGAGTCACACGGCAAAAATACTTACTGTTTAACTTCTAACACCTCGTTTCATATCTGCTTGACAGATTAAGCAGTGCTTTGTCAGACACGCTGCCATCATAAACAAAGCATACACCTTCTCAGCTAAAGATGATAATTTATGTCAAGCGCAAAACTTTTTTTTTTAAACAGATGAAAGTCAAACTCGGTTTCGTAAACTTAAAAACGCAACTTCAAAGTTTGTCTGTAAACGTTCATGATCAGATTCCCACATGTCCCGTAGCCTAGCTGGAGCATGCGGATCACCACAATTTGCCAGCAGATTAATTATTCATCATAAGCACTCCTGATGTGGAATATTAATATGAAACGAGTGTCAAGCTGATAATTTTTGGGGTCCTTTTTTTTTTTATCTGTATCCCCCTCTGCTTTCTGATTGGACATGTCGCTCCCTTTTCTTTCTTCTGTGCAGAAAGCTGATTGTGCCACTTTATGTTGTTGTGCTTCTTTACACCTGAGAGCTCTGATTAGGATGATTGCTTGATAATTATGTGCGCTGAAATATGTGGGTGTGCGTTTGAGGCTTACAGGGACACTTTCTGGCTTTGCAGGTGGTTAAAATACCACATAATTTAAATAGTATGTGCTTATTTGAATTCCGCTTTTGTTGTCAAATTATAGCCAAGCTGCCACAGAATCAAGTACTAAACATTGATGTTTATTTTTTTATAATGGTTAACAGACAGGTGTTTATGAAAAATAAGCAACGGTAAACTGTAAAATGCAACGCTGACTCAATGTGGTAATTAAGGGCTTTAGAATGAAATAGGAGAATGCTTGAACAGTGAAGAAACAATAGGCTCTTTCACTCTACCTGCCCCTGCTTACTTCACCCTATTTCCTTCTGCAACTCCTATGTATTCCTTATTTTGCTGTTATATGACCTCACTCTTTGTGTCATTTTCACAAAAGTACACTTGGCTCTGCTTCTCTGCTTAGTTGCATGTCTTTCCTATACAGTCACTGACAGCTGCGGCTGCTATCAACTATGTGTACTCGCTTTGTTTTTTTGTTTCCTAGTAGTGGCTGCTCTTGGCTCGGTTCATTTATGTTGTTGTGTGTGTGTGGGTGTGTGTGTGTGTGTGTGTGTGTGTGTGTTTTTCTGGACAAAATGACCAACAGAGGCTTTTGCTGTCATTACTTTCTTTTCTTATTATTCTTTACCATGGTAAGCACACCCAGCCTAGTGCTACTATTTGTTTTGTTGCTTTTTTCCTTGGGAAGAGTCAGTGACAGGGCTTTCACTGCCATAAACTCTGTTTTTCTCTTCATCAGAAGTATGCCTTGCTTAGTGCTTCTATATTCAGCATTGTCTTTGATGATTTTTGATTGATTTTTCATGTTATTTCTTTGTTTCTTTCCATATAGAGAGCCATCCTTGCTCAGTGCTTTTGTTTTGCCATGATATTTTGCTGGTTAGAGCTATTGATGGAGCTTTTTTATCAGTAATTCTGAGTACTTTTCTTTTCTTTCCTATAACAAGCACACCTGGTCTATTATGTTTTTGCTTCGCCCTATAGTTTTTAAGATTCTCTTAAAATTTCTGCTAACATTTGCTGTTTGTACTTTCAGCTTTGCTTTCCTTTAGAACGTTCTCCAGGCTTAGTCCTTCTGTGTTCAGCTCCATCTTTTTCCTATATGCAGCCATCAAAGAAGCCACTGATCTTTTTTGTATCTAGTTTTGTTTTATTTTTTTTTCCCCAATAGAAAGTTCTCATGGCTCTTTGGCTTTGTTGCTTTTTTTTTTTCCTGTAAATCGTTCATGTCATCCAAGCCCCCAGCATCAGTGGTAGATGGTCATTCATGCTAATCCTGCTTGTAGAAGTGATTTAATCTGGTTTAAAGTTATTTGTTATTCCTCCCACTGTTCCCACGTATTTTTTTAGGATAAGGAATTGCTGCTAAGGTAACAACTTAAAGCAATCAGCTGAGCTTCCTTAGAAGATATTTTGTCTGCATGCTGAACACATTCTGGGTCAGATGAAACTAAAAATCAAATGTTAAATTTAAATCTTGTAAGAGAAAGTTTTTTTTTTTATTCATTTTATTTCTTAAAATCTAAATCAAAAATTTGAAATTACAAAAACAATGTTTTTTTATTTTTTTTATCAGATTCAAAATCAGTGTTTTGATCTGGTTTGCTAAACATGGAAAGATTGAGCACTTCACTGATGATTATAGTACAAGTGTTCATATTGACTTCTTGACAGTCCATAAAACAATTAGTTTGTGCATACAGATAAAACTCATTCGTTTTTACGAAAATGACTGCTACATATCTTTTGCTTCAGACCAGGAGAATAGTATTTTTTGGTTTAGTCATGTCTTAATTTTAGTAAGTGTCATGCATTTGAACTGCAATCATCTCTCCACTTCTAGCTGACTCTGTCTTTCTTCTCTTGATTAAGTGGGTGTTGCCCAACATGCAAACACAGATGAACATCATGCATTATTCATTCACAGCTCTCTCTCTCTCTGTAACACACACACACACACACACACACACACACACACACACACACAGTGGCACAATATTCTCAGGGAGTTTTGCACGGCTTGCTACTTGCATCGTTCATCTTTGTGTCGCAAAACAACAACAACGTTACACAACACGTGTCATCATCATCCCTCACAGGTAGAGGGATCGTCCTTTCTGCTGTTACCCAATAGCAGAAAAGCAGATGCTATCTATCAACTGGAGGCTTACATACATTAATTTTACAGTATGGTCATGCTTTCTAAAGCTTTCGATATTCAGGAGATAGTAACTCACTCACTCGCTCTGCCTCCTCATGTTAAACTGACATGCTTTATAAATGGAAGAGAATATGAGTGGCTAAAATACAGGTTTTAGAGGTGTTTTTAATGAAGTAGCAGATTATTGCATGCATTGTCTTTGTTCTAATTTTATCGTAAACATAGTTAAAATCAGTTTATGACTTGAACACTTCTGTGATGGACAAAAGGCCTATTGAGGATGTGTCCCGCCTCTCGTCCATGACCATAAGATATCGACACCAGCTGTGAATATCTCACAAATCGGAACCTACCAAGACGTGTCTGTCCATCTAAAATGACACGGCAGGCAAGAAGAGGAACCAGAGACACAGACAAAATCACACATGCAATTTGGCAGTAAGCAGAGAAAAAAACTGTATTAATTTAATTGATAAAATAATATTTCCACAGACAACTGTTAACTTGAAGGTGCTATTTATGTGGCTACATAGAAAACTTATGCCAGACCGGATTTGGTCCCCAGGCCTAGAGGTTGACCTATAGAGTAAGTATATACAACATCCTTGTCTATATGCAAAAAAAGTTATGTCCAGCTTTAAGGCTGTGTTTCTTCAGCACCAATAGCAAAGCTGGCCAGTGCTGATAGAAAAATCGATACAGCTAAATACAGGAAAATCTTTATAGAAATCTTGTTAGAGACTGCACACAACTTGAAACTGAACAACAGACCTAAACATACAACCAGAGTTACAAAATCAAAGCCTATTATTAGGATTTATCTCTGAAAGCCTAGACCTGAATCCGTTGAAGAAATCTGTTAAGAGTAATTGAAATGTTCAGAGATTTGGAAACCTAGTAGAAACATATCTCTAAAGACTTTCAGCCGTCTTTGCAGAAAAAGACGGTTTTACAAAGCGTTGATTCAGGCGTGGTGATTTCAAAATGTTGACTCGCTTTTCTTTTTCTTTTCAATTGGCATGGAAATGAAGAAAAAAATATTAATCTAGGATGTTCTGTTGTGTTTTAACAATCAGTTATAAAAACTAGAAGACCAACCATTCATTAACTTGCAGTAAATCTGAAAAAAAAAAAAAGTTTTGCAAAAGCCAAGGTCTAGAATAACTGAGCTATTTAACAGTTATCTGTAGGGAACAATCGTGGGCATGAAAGTAATGCTGTTAACCACTGACTGGATCCTAATTGGTAAATGGGTCAAGCTTGTTTCATAATATGCCATCAAAGAAGGAGTCTGAATGTGAAAGTTGTTTACAGGCTGGAAATATGGCTTTAATTTGATAGCGGGGACATTAAGTAGTAATTATTTCCAACCAAATTGGGTTATAAATGGTGACTGTGAAGTGGAGGTTGGGTTTTTATAATAGCAGACTAGTTAGCTTTGTGTCTTTCTGTGTTGGGTTTGGATGTTTTCCCTGTGCCGCCTGCGTAGGTTTTCTCTGGGTGCTCTGGATTCCTCCCACAGCCCCAAAACAGCTATGCTATGTCAGGATGTGTTGAAGTTGCCCAGAGCTGTAAGTAGAAACATACCATTTGACCCAGAAACTTGCTTAATACTAGGCAATACCACAAGACAGATATTTATCAAAACATTTCTATGTACATAGTTATATAGCAGGGAGATCCAAGGAGCACCCTGGCCCCGGAGTGAAATTTGTTTCCAGTATCGTACACACTGGGTTGTTTTGTCTGCATGGTGTATTTCAAGGTTAAAGAAAACTTAGGAAAACAAGTTAAACTGTTGGGTATAAATTAAAAGTAGAATTTGATTTTAAAAATCTGCATACCATCTCTGAAGCATAAAGCGGGATGTCAAGGTTTGGGAATAATTTACTACAGGAGGACCTGGAAGTTTACGATCACAGAATCCACTCTGAAGTCCAAGATGCATGCTCAAGGAAAATGTGAGACCATCTGTAAAATAACTGACAGAGGTCTTAGTTACATCTTGGACCTGCAACGTCTAAGTGGTGTCTTTCTTATACATTATTGCTTAACACCTGGCAGCTACTGCAAATAACATAATTTATTAATATTGTTAGCGTTTCTGTTAGTGCTCCTTAGTAAATGTAATAACTTGTTGGAGTCTTGTACAAAAGTTTTATCTTGTAAAGAAGGATCAATGGATTTATTTCCTGGAAAATGAAGGTAAATAAAGATTAAAATCGTATGAGGGCTAGACACTGCAATATGATAATGACCCAGTCAAAACATACCAGGGAATCCACCATGCACTGGATGAAAACTAAGATATCTAATGCGCAGGCTGTCAAAACCAGCCAGTGTTGATTCTTGCATGACTTGAAGTATTCTGGCCATGCGAGAAACCCCTCAAACATCTCACAGATGAAAGCAAGGTTTTGGAGCAAACTTTTCTCAGACACATGTCAGAGGCTGCTGGAAGGATACAAGAAGCATCATGCTGAAGATTTTCAGCAGAAGAAGTAAGAATAGATGTTAGGGACTAGGTTGTCCGATTGTGTTTTTCTGATAAAATATATTTTTTATTGTTTAGCTGAAATTAAACTCCTCGCTTTTACATAGATAAGACATCAGCTTAGTCACTGACGTGAACATTTCTTGATAAAGAACTGGTTAGTGGGGTGCCCTCATGTTTTCACACAACAGGAACAGCCAATAGCTGAGGGGCGAACAACACTGCTAGAGCTTCAGTCAGAGTGAAACAACCAGCCTATTAACATTATATCAACAAGCAAGTCTGAAAATGTATCAATGTCTTATTTTAAATTTTTACTTATTTTGAGGAGACATGCTTTAAAGCAAGCAGGTAGTTATTTAAGTGTGAATGCTGTGGTCAAAGAGAAAGATTCAAACCTCTAAAACAAACAGGACAAAATAGTAGAGTTACTCTTACTTCACGCTTCTGTATTGAGTAGTAAGCTAAGCAAATTGCCTTCCAGTTCTTGGTTTTGTATGTCAACAAAACCGGTATCTATTTTCCAATCTTCCCATCGCAGCAAAGAGGATACTCCTCAAAGTTGTCAATCTGTTGTCACCTTAAAGGTAATGCTGGTTGTCACCGATATTCTTGTCGTTTCATCCATCCATCCATCCATCCATCAAGCTGATCCCAGATGACATAGGGCGAGAGCCGGGGTGCACTCCGGACAGACAACGCATCAATCAAAGTGCTGACACATAAACACAGGCAACCACTCAAACCGGCGGCAATTTTGAGTCACTAATCTACTTATTCACTGAGCAAGAAGCTTTTAGCCCTGAAGAGGTTGAATCAACCCCATTGTGACCTGCTCTGCCACCCTTACTTTATTTAGTTGGGTCAAATGACAAGCAGCCCTACTGTATATAAAGCACTAGTCATAATCAGAATCCAGTCATTAAAGAAAGCACATTCCACCTGGATGTCAACCTGTGACCCAGTTAGAAGAGAAATGGATTTCCTAATCTGCTACGAGTGTCCTTCATCCGGAGGAACTAATTGTTTGGAGATGAATTCTTATGGCTGTGTGTCTGCATCAGCACAGGAAAAAAAAAAAAAAGAGAAGATCAATCAACCCACTGTGTCTTGAAGTTTTTCTACTCCTTGACTGTTCCCACATTCTTTTGAATTACATCAACAAACGTCAATGTATTTAATGTAGAGAATAATTATACATTTACCCACCTTTACTTTGATGAATAAAATATCTATCTAGCTGATATTTATTGAAATGAGTCATATGTGTACAGTGGGACTTAAGTTCTGAGTTGGTTGCACGCTTGCTGGCAGAGGCAGAGTCCGTGGCTTCCTAAATGCTCTGGTCAGTTCGATCTTTCCTCTGCTTCCTGCCAGAAGAAACGTGAGCTGCCTGCCTACCTCTAGCTGAGTCATGTGCTCCACTCTCTTACACAAACACACTTACATATTCATCGGTGCGGAGACACAAAGAGACACATACGAACACACACGTGTTTGGATGCACATAATGCGTATCTCCAATGAGCAACAGAAGCCTGTGACGCAAACTCTGTCTCGTGGTATCACGCCCAGGCAAAACACTTTCCCTGTCATACCTTCCAGCCTCCTCTGCTTTTTGTGTCCCTCTGGGATTAGAAACGAGTACGTGGGGTTACAGCTTTGTTCCTGGAGGCTGTAAGACCTTTGTTGCGTATACACAGGCTGTAGGGAGAGATGTAGCAAACACCCTGCAGACATACAGACAGCAACACATGAAGGCATGTACTAGTATGTGTTGACTGTGCTGTAAATTTCAGCTTGCCTGAGCAAACACACCTCAATTTTCAATGTCTGTGTGAGCTCATGGGAAACAGGGAACCTTCATTCAGTGGATTATGACATAAAATACTTCACAAGTCTTGACTTTCTCCCTTGGTTGCATAAAACCACTAATAACTCTGGTGGCGCTTAGCTAAAGTGCCAATTTAATCTTGTTGTGCGAACACAGTTACTTTGTTATTGCAACATTTTTGTTTTGACTGTTAACTGTTGCTAATATTAACAACTTACATCAGACTTGTCTGAAACTTATTACAGCTGCAATTACAACTTCATTTGGTTGAGTTAGTCTTGTGATTTTGGCTCCCATCTTTCCAGAAACAACCTTTTTGAGACTCTTTTCTTACAAATGTAGAAATGTGACTCTGTATTAAGTTTTAAAAGTAATGCTTGCTCCTTTAATTTGCATACTTTTGTTCCCCACAAATCTATGCCATTTTTGTCAATCAAAAATTAATAGCAAACTATATATTTTTTTCCTGCCTTTTTGGGCTGGTAAGTCTGGAGAATCCAAAAGCTCGTAATTGTCACTGAAATTGTGCTACAAAAAAATACATAAAATTTCAAAAGCCGAGCTTTCACATTGGTCCAGCTGGACTATATTTCACGCACGCACATTGATTTTAGTGAATGTGGCACACGTGAAGTGAGGCTCATTTTGCAGCAAAAGTTTCTAAATTCAAGACTTTTCTCTCACTCCCTCAGGACCTCGTATCTCCACTCCTCCTGGTCCATATTCTTCAAATGATTTGAGCGTAGGTCTCAGGGAGAGGGAATTACTTTGGCTCCTTTTAAACCAGGCAGTGGCTGTTTGCGAAAGGGTTTTAATTGATTTTGAAGTAGTAACTGTTGGGAATGCCTGTCACCGCCAAAACACACCAGACACACAGAAACCAAAACATCCTATTACCACATCAAAGGGGCAAGCGCCCTGCTGCCATCTATGTAGACCGAGGAGCCACTTTTGATAACACGCAGCATTTAATATAATGTTAATTTATTACCTCCCGTTCAGTTAATGACATTAAGTATGCGACAACTATTATCCTTTTAGGGGGAGGTATTGTTGCTTCGTCGTCATACAGAGATGCTTCTGCTGCAGGACGTGAGACACAGACTGAACCAAATCTCTGCCAACAGAATGTACGATTGAATTCTGTTCTCTCTCTGTCTCTCTTTTTTTTTTATCACGGGAGGTGTTTGTCTGAGTGATAAGTCTCTTGCTGTAAAGGCTCAGTCAGGAGTTCTTTGCAGTTCTAATATCAGTCTCCAGCACAGCATGGAGCTCAGCTCTGGCAGGAAGCTGCTTACCAACAGAAATACCAATTACTGCACACTGCATCATGACGTCTAATGGGCCTGCTGTGGCAGAGAGAGAGATGCACGGGATGAAAGGCTTGTTGCGATTTCTCTCACTGTGAAACCTGTATCAGAGCTTCTTCTGCAGCTTGTTTAGACGGTGTGGTTTCACAGGATCTAATGGTGATGCAGCCTTTTAAAATGGTTCTTATTGTATCATGATCTTTTTTCAGCTGAAACACTGCCCTATAAGCCAACATCTGCCGTTAAGTGATCGTAAACAAGGAATTAAATTAGCATCCTGAATTGCTGGTGAGCTTTCTCCCAGACTAGAATAGCTGGGGGCAGAGGTAGGTAGCCACAGATTTTACTCAATTAAGAGTAGCACTACTTCAGTATATTCTTTTATTGAAGTTGGGTGAAAAAAAAAAGTAGTCATCTGAAAATCATAGACAAAATATAACATTATGTGCAGATTCTGGTGCTGTTAATAAAATATGTAAAAATAAACCATCTCTTAATTCAAAGAACCCTCAATTCTTTAAAGGAGGTAATGCATGCATGTTAGAATAATAATACTTCTAGAGTTTGACCATCTTTGTATAAAGCAGGCATATTCATCATTTTGTGAAGTGGGTAAATGCAACTGAGTAAATGCAACCAGTTATTAGCCCTCTGCCTGACTGACAGTTGCAGGTGGTCTTGAGGACTTCCTGAACATTGAGCATTTAATGTTGGAAGATCCTTTCCTGATGTTGTCATGTTTATGCTTAGAAAGGACCCCACAAAACAACGATGAGTTGCTTTGCTGGGAAACTCAAAGCAGGAGCTTAAATACTGACGGAAGGGTCGGAAATGACAAAGGAAGCAGATTAACTAATCAGAGGCAACGAGGAACAGCTGTGACAGGAGGGAAACCGGGAAACTGAGGGAAAGGGACTAATTAACTAAAAACCAAATGAACTAAGACTCAAAGAAACTATTATAAATTCATATTTATTAGGAACAGAATGCAAGAATAAACAAAGAAATGAAACAAACGGATGGGTGAATGTGGAAACACATTTCTAACAGAGAGAAATTGGATGAGTTTGGAAAGATTCGTGCAACATAATTAAAACAAGGAAATAATCAAAACACAAATGAAAATTCTAAAGCACCCCTGGATCGTGACACATGTAGACTGATAATCAAAAGCTAAAAGCTCGATGAATAAAACTAATCAGTTGGGAAGTTATGAAAATGCTACAATCTTTGCAGCTTCTGAAAAAAAAGACTCAAAAATCTGTTCAAATGTATTTTTTATTTTTTTGGTGATGTTTTCTTTAATAACCAATTACCACCGATGTGACAGGGAAAGAGGACCTGGATTCACAATCAGCCGCTGCAGCTTGGAAGCATGCAGAGTTGCCCCTAGCAGAGACTGTGTGACATTTTAAAGATGCAGGGACATCCTGAGCAGCAGCCATTTACAGGTGGGAGAGATGAAGCCGAGATGGAAGAATGTGTGACATGCCAGCAGAAGTGAATGGTAAATAATAAGGTTTTCTTCCTCATTTTACCCTATTTTGAAGTAGTGTTCTGTTTTTGCCTTTATATTTTAAGGTTTTCTCCTCCAAAAAACAAATCAAGAAAAACATAAATTAAAATGTTCTTATTGTATCCTCAGCAAAAAGAGAAAACATAGCACTAAAGATACACCTTTTGTGACATTAAAACCAAAAACATCAGCGCTTCTGTCTCCTTTTTGTTCTGTATTTTGTTGTATATTTGGGTATTTATCAACCACTGTTGACTTTGTCAGCTTTGGCTGTTTTTAATAGTGCTCTTGGATAAATATTGACTTGACTTCAATAAATCTAATTAGGATAATTAATTGCATGGTTTTATTTTGTTTGTAATATAAATACATATCTGAAATGTGCATCAAGCATTGTGTATTCAACTACCCAACGTCTGTACCATCTTTTCTTAAAGCTAAAGATGGATTCTTTGGGACACATTTCTCTGAGCTTTGTACACCCAGGGACTAACATTTCCTGCCTATTGTTGTATTCAAAGCATGTCAAACTCATTCAGATTGTACTGAGAAGGGGACTTATATGGATATGTTTCAATCTAAGCCATTACATTTAAGCTCTAACCCGTTTAGGGCAGCTGGAAAGGAAAACCAGTGTCCCACTTTCAAGTGGTTTGCAGATTTTCTTCCAGGGTTGTCCAGTATCTAGCTCCACCTGTCTCCCCATCATCTTTGATCAGCTTCTCTGTCCCTGCTGAAGAGTAACATTCCCATGACATTATGCTGCCACTACCATGTTTCACTGTTGGGATAGTTTGTAGCATTAGTTTAACGTTTTGCATTCCCGCCAAAAATGTCAAATTTGGTCTCATCTGTTCAGAGAACCTTCCTCCACATGCTGTCTGTGTCCCCTACATTTCTTGTGACAAAGTGCAAAGAGGTCTCCTCATTTCATCAGATATTAAACTACTACTTAATTTATTTTGTGGCTGTGACATGAGAAAATGTGATAAAGTTTAATTTTGCTGACTAATTTCGCAGAGGCTTGCTTGCTGCAGTACTTTTAAATAATACTCCCAGCGTCTGCTTCTCTAATTCTTTTAGATGTAGATGAGACACTAGACAGACTTGCAGTCCCTGACAGTGGAGCGGAAAAAAGGAAATGAACAGGATCAACAGAGAGGAAGCAGGAAAGGAGCAAAGGTATCTGTTGTTGAGTCATGCTCTCAATCATAAGTCTGTGGCTGGACCGAGTTCCTGAGATGTTGAAAAATGGGTGAAAATGTCAAACGTCTGCACCCTTGATGATAACCCAGTTAGCTTTAATTTCAATTAGCTGAAAAAAAAAAAAAAAAAAAAAAAACCCACATGCATTTACAACTCAGAGTGCAGTGTGACTGGAGGCTTGAAACGATTCATATTTTCAGCGTACCAGCAATTTTCTGCCCAGCTGAAATCGGAGTGGATTTTCCTTTGAATGGAAATTATGACAAATAGAGCAAAAATTGATTTATTGTGTTCGTTATGGCAAATAATTACAGTTTATAGTCTTCCAGTGTAGCTTGCATTCAATTTATTGAACAAAGAACCACTAAACACTAAATAGCCTAATTTTAGATCCAAATGAAAGAATGCAAATTGTGCTTGTAGCTAAAACAGCTGTCTCTTCAATGCCTACATCTGTTGTGAATGCAATCAACCAGAAACAGAGTGATGAATAGAAGAGAAAAAAATGCAGTATTGTGCAGATTATTGTTAGCTTCATTATACCTCCTACTTTGCTCTGCTATAGACCTAATAAATAAATAAATAAATAATACACCTCCATGCAGACTTGGACCAGACTCTGGGTCTGCCCTGAAGGCCCTTTCGGTGTCACCCTGCCAAACCTTTGCGATGTGACAGCCCTGCCTGCCACGGCATCCCACAAACCAGCTGCTCACAAAGAGCAGGAAGGTTGCCTGAGTGAGAATGAAAGAGACAGAAACGCTGACATTTCAACATGTGCTGTTTTCACCTGCCTTGATCGGTATCGTGAATGTCAGTCTTATCTGACGAATTTGCATTCTGAAAAGGTATTTTCTCACAAACTTACTTTTAACATGCCCATGGAGTTGGTTACCATGGCAACCTTGGAGGTTGTAGTCAGATTCTCCAGTAAACTGACATAAGCCTGACTGTAAACTAACTGACTAGTGGGACAATATTAGGACAGGAGGCTCAATCTATTGCACCCACTTGTATTTTTCTTTTTTAATTACAGCTATCCCAAAACCTTCTAATAATGAAGATTATAGTTCCCTTCCTTATTGTTGACAGTTGTCATATCACTGATAGCTTGTAGGAAAGTGAAGAAATACTCAAAGTTCTGGAACCAATAATCAGATGGACCAAACATTTTAAATGGTAAATCTCTACTTGTATAGCACTTTATCAAGCATAGTGCTTCACACTACATTCAAGTCATTCACCCATTCACACACTGATTATAACCAGTTCCTGGACAGCTGGCCACAGCCTCTCTGGGGCAGTCTGATCTGGTCCTCTGACCATCACCAGCACGCGACACAAGTGAAGTGAAGCCCGAGAACACACTGAGAGAAGCGGACGGAGTGGGGCTCAAACAGACAACCCAACGATCGCTGGGCAAACTCCGACCATCGTCACCATCATTGTTACAATTGTTTAGTTCATTTTAGGTATTTAAAATAACGCAAATTGAATGTTTATGTCCTTGGAAAACAGTGCTATGCTAGTAGATGTTGACCAGCTAGACTTTCAGTACAATAACAGGTAACACACACACACACACACAAAAAAAATCATCTTTGGAAGAAATTAAGAAATTGTTAAATTGCTAAAATCACTGAAATTCCTTAATCTACTCTGAGAGCTTCTGATTTTTCAATATTACACTCTTCTACACCAGGAAAGTTAACTGTTAATGGTAATAACTTCACAGAACTTCACTCTGAAAACGTGGTGCTGCTATAGCGATCACAGCTGGTGTCACTATTAAGGATTTCACATTACTACGTGCACTATTGATAAAGTAAAAGCCAATAATATAAAAGTCAAAAAAATAAAAGCCGATCAAAGTCCAGGTACTAAAGTACTTATGCACATTTATGAACTAAACAGTCATTTTGGATGTTACAATTTGTTTGTGAGTATTTGTTCTTTCCAAATCCAATTTCTGGATTCTGAGGGGCAATTTAGGCAATTGTTTTAGACTTAGATTTTAAAAATTCCAGCAGAGAATATGCACAGCAGAAAATAGTAGTATCTACTGCTGATCACTTAACCCCAGTTGGCTCAATAAAAAAGTGCTTAAATGCCATAAACCAAAGTTTGAACTGCAAAAACAACGTCTTGCCAGAATCACCTTCAAGCATATGAAAGGTTTTCTGTGTCATTGTCTTCCAAATTGAGTATGTGTACACTTTAATTGTCTCAACTGTTCTAAATCTAATTGTTTTGGGTTTGTGTCAAAACAAACTTTGACAGCACTAAGCTGTTATTTATTTATTTTTTATTTTTCTGAGAATCAGTATTTTCTAACTCAGAAATCATTATCTTTGTTATTTTCATTGGATTTATGTCACTATATTATCCGAAGTAGATAAAAAAAATAATAATAAATTAGCATAGTACTTGCTGTTTATTTGCTCCTGCAAAACTTGCATGAATAAAACACATTGAGATGCATTGTTACCATCGTCATGGCTAAACAGATGTTGACCCCTAAGCACTGTCTGCTTAAAAAGTTTTGCTGATGTCCTTTCGATCCTCTCATTAAATCACCTTGAAGTAAAAGCAGATCTTATGTGGTGTTTAAGGCACACTACCTCTTATTGCCGTATGAATGCACAAAAATATAATGTGTTAAATCTGAATGCATATTTGCATATTTGTTAGCGGTTGCCCGAGTATACAAATATTATTGTGGTTAAATTGCCAGCTCCTCAGTGGAACTGTGGAGTATTTGTCAGCTAATTAGCAACATGAGTTAGTGCTTCAGCAGTTGGGATGGCGCCTCACACACAGAGTGAGGCTGATGGGCGCAGCAGAGCGTCGGTGCTGCTGGTGGCTTGGGAGGGAGGAAGAGAGATGCATAATCTAAACCAGTGCTAATGAAGACATCAGCTATCTTATTTGGAGGCTCGCTGCCTGTCAAAACGGGCTTTATGGCGTGAATAAATTGCTCAGACAACAGAGAAACTGAGAGATTCAGCCGGAACAGTGAGGAATAATAATAATAGTAATAATAATAAAAAACTTTAAATCATTTTAGACTGTAAATACATAATTATCCCACTCCTATTTGGGGTAATGAAGACTTTATGGCATCGGACAGCTATTCGAATGTCCAGATCAGAACTAAAGAAAGCAGCAAACACAAACACAGATTGGTTCTGTTTGTTTGATGGATCTGTGTGATTTTAGCTTTGAGCTGATTTGTGTCATCTTAGTCTTTCCCTGCATAATTTGGCTATGATGGCAAATACAGTAATCCACAGTAGCTGGGGGGGGGGAACATGACTTAAAGCAGCAAAGGCAGGCTAGTTTGTATTCCTTTTTATTTTTCAGTCTTCTTTCATTGGACTTTCTTTTTTTTACTAGGGCAAAATGACAGATGCAGGGCCAAAAAAAGAAGCTGGGCTGAGATATTGGTCTACAACATCTATTAAAATAATTAAACGCTGCCATGCAAGAGACAAAAGCCCATTACAACCTCGAAAAAGTAGGGCACAATCGTGAAGTAGAAAAGTACACATGGTTTTACTTTTTTTTTTTTTTATCAATAAAAATCTGAAGAGTATGATGTGGATTTGTGTTCAGCACATTTGTGTCAAAACTCTGTAAACCCTTGTTTTGCTACAAGTTTTTCTGAAGTGCATCTCTACCAAATTTCTGCCAGTTTGTCTTAGCAAGATATTTCTTGCTCAGCCAGAAAGCAATTTGGAAGTTTTGCCACAGATAGTTGAATGGATTTAGCCTGGGACTTTGTGGACTGAAGTGGTACCAGTACTTTTGGAAAATCAGCGTAAGGTTGATTTTTCTTTTGCATGTTCCTTTCTTTCTGAGTCCTGCCCCTCTGTTATCTCATGTAATCAAAACTAAATTATCTGTAACATTACTCTTTAAAATAAATAAATAAATAACATGATGAATGTCAGAATCCCTTCAGGAACTGGCCAACCAGCCACTTGCACTTGCACCGCAGATGGATTTCCCCTGGTTGCCAACATTTGTTGTCCTGCTCCTGATAACACAAGAGAAAGAATGAATTGTTCGGAAGCCGCTGACATTTTCCTCTGCTCTTGTCCCTTTCGCTAAGAGGCCTCCGGTTTGTGGCAGCTCTGCCAGATTCAAAACAAGATAACATCAAACTGTGCACAAACAGTGTTGGATCGGCTTAGCTAGCAGTTTTCCCATTTCCCCACACAGGAGAGTTCACATGAGCGGCTTCAGTCAGAAGTCACGGTTCATTTAAAAAAAAAAAAATGTTCTGCTGCGGCTGAAATCTCACACATCCTTTCAGAGCCCGCTGAAGTTCTTCATATATTGTCAAAGCAACAAACTTTCCTCCACTTTGTTCATATTTTATGGAATACAAGTCCTCTGAAATGTGTGACTGTAGTGTAAGACGAGCTAAAAAAGAACCAGGGACTCTTCATAATTTTGGAAGTCTCCATAGTGGTGCTGTCTTTAGGTATGGGAAGTAACTCCCACCATGAGTCAGCTGGTATTCACACTTTTCACATGTTGCCGTCAATGTCGTACCTTCGCTTCTGGTATGTTATTATTCCTGCATGATGCTATTGTGAATTAAAACTGTTAACGATCAGAACAAGCAACACAGGAAGGCGTCGATTTCATGCTAAGAGCTTCAGCGGTTCTATAAAAGAAGCGCAGACAGGTTGTTATCATTTTATCAACTCTGGAGACTTGCTTTAAATCCCCAAATGACTAATCTGTTTCGTGTTTGTCAGCTGGATGGAAATATCTTTCCTGTCTTGTTAAGCTGTGTGGCCTCTGGAGACTAGGCAAGATGGAAGGAGAAATATGCTCAATCAAGACTCAGTTTAGCATCGTTGCTGTATTTTTTTTTTTCATCCACCCACTGACACAACAAAGACAAAAACAAGAAAATGAAAAATTGGAAAAAAGGATAGCAGCGAAAAAAAAAAAAAAAGATGTAGTGACACGTCTCTGTGCATGCAGCATGATACTGAGATTTGAACATTTGTTTCCTGTCTAGGAAAACGTGGCAAAATAAAAAAGCCAAATTAATGAAAAATTTGAGTGGCAGCATGTGCATGTACACAGGTAAATGTAAAAGATGTGCTCACAATTGGGTCATCGTGACAGGAGGAGCCCAGACAAAGCAGATTCATTCAGTTTCCATGCGTGTAGTTGCCTCTGTGAAGACCAATTTTTTTTTTTTTTTACTTTATTGAGAGCTCCCATGACAGCGAGGAGAACAGGCTATTACTTCATATTGCGCCATTTAAGGCTGTTTTTATTTTGGACTCTCAAGCTCATTCTTGCCACACAGCAGCAGCAGCAGCAGCAGCAGCAGTAGCAGCAGCAGTCCTGGGGGATAACAATCAGGCCTCGACAAGGAAAAGCAGATGGCTCTGAACAGTTTATGGAGTAGTCTGTGAATTCATGAACTTGTGTGTTGTGGTGGAGTTCGACAAATGAAGTAATACTCTGGAGTGTTTGCTTGAACAAACCCGTCAGTCATGCTTAGTCCTCTCTCCCAAATGCCATTGTTTGAAATGGCATTTTCTCTTAAAACAAGGAAGATGCGGGATTATAAGGCTTTTGTTATGACTTTTGTGTATGATCCCATGTGTCCAAATGTATGCAATTGTGAAGAGTAAAGCATAAAACAACAAAAAGCTTGCTATAAAAAGGACTTATCCAGATTTTCATAAAACGTTTCTGAGTCCACAGCATGGTGGTGGCCTCATGCTCATCTTAAAGTAACAGAAGTTACTTCTTAGTAATATACAAATAGTAAAAAAAGAGAGTATGTGTAAGTTCAAAATACCTGAGTTTGAAGGTACTTTTACCTGTTTTTACCCATTAGTATTTGTGCTGAGATACTTGGTTTGCTTCCTGACGCCACTTTGGTCTTCCCACATCTCCTTGTGTGAAGTTTTTTGTTCTTTCTTGTGTTCTGGTCTGTATTTGGTTTAGGATCTTAGTAGTTTAAATTCTTTTTTTTTTTTTCTTTGATTAGCATATTCATTTGCTCGGGTTTAGTCTGCTCTGTTTTTTCTCTTTTTAATCACCTTCCTTCAGATTTCCAGATGTGTTTCTTCCCCAGCTTCACCACATTACCTTAATTAATCACGTCTGCACTGGATATTTTCTGTTTCCTCACCTTCCCACCAGATTCTTCATTGTCGGTTTCCTCCGTGCCAGTTTTCTAATTGCTTTGCTTTATCCGGTCGGTTATTCTTCAGGCCTCTCAGACCAAGTCTAGTAGTTTAGAAACGACTGCAAGTAGAGTTCACTTAGTAATAAGGTAATGTCTGAAGGCAGTTGCAAAGGAATTTACTGAGGAGTATCAGAGGCTGAAAACAACTGCACACCACACGTTTTTAGATTATTTGATGTTAGTTTTTAAATAAATAAAAATAAATCAAATTTTTTTTAATTAATTTGTTAGTTTTTTTTTGTTTTTTTTTTTACTTACAAATAATTATTCACTATTCTTTTAGTGACAGCATGTGATGACAGTGTTTGTTAAAACAGAAGGAACTGAAAACATTTCATGGTTGGAGAATTTTAAATCAGATGCAAAAAGTCAAGCTGGGAAACACTGGCTGCTTTTCTGTGGTTACAGAGCGTCAGTGCTTTTACTTTGGGAGAACAAGAGCGCCATCTAGTGTTCAAAAAAATGATGGAAGTGAAAAAAGTAAAAAAAAAAACCTGCAGCTTCTCATTCACGCTAAGAGCGTTAGGGAGTACTTCTAGGCCTTGTCGTTTCTTTTAGAGCAAAAGTAGCATCAGAGAAAAAGATAAACCTACGAGGAAGCAGGAAGTGGGCCTGAGTTTAAAAAAGAAAAACTGGGTGAAGTTGAGGTAAGAGGAAGCAGCACCTCTGAGAGGCAGACATTCAGAGTTTAGCAGACGTGTTATGTAATTCACACAGATGGCAGATTGGGGGTTTCTCCTCTCTGAATGTTATATCACTATGTCTGCCTTGCATTATGCTCTATTTCAGAAGACTGTTTAGGGCAAACCTTGGTCGCTCATGTTGGCAGTGGTGGTGTTTGTCTAAGATGTGAGTTGGACTGGTCATTGTTAAACTAAGCTTGACTATATATCCATAACCAAAATGTCTTTTGAAAAGTGAAGGTTTTTTTAAACTTCTCTTATCGCCTTTGAATCGCATTGCAACCACAAACGTTAATAGAAGTTTTTAGGAAACATTTTACCCCATATGGGTCATGAAAGGTCAAGGGAAAACTTATTTCACTAATTTTAATTATATGTACATCATATATTTCGCTAGTATCAGCTTATGCAGGGCTTCATGGAGGATGGAGATGTTCTTAAAATCGTTGCCTCAATGCAGAACAAGTTAAATTATTGCTGAGACATTTTAACTGATGCACCACAAGATGGCGCTTTGGGAAAAGGTAGTTGATCACTGAAAAGAAAGTAAAATAGTTAGTACCATGTTCCTATCAAATAGTTCATCTAAACCAGATGGACAACTTCCAGAAACAAAACCTATCTGACATGTAAATCAGTTTTGCTTCCTCTGTAGTGGAACCTGTGTGTACTTCCTGACATCATTGTTTTCTTTGTTGAAGGCTTTATTTGCATCAGTGATGGTATGGTGGTTAAGCTGTCATTTAAGTTAGACCTTTGCTGTATTTGAATTGAGTTTTAACATTAGATTTACTGAACATTATTTTTGGTCTCGACACAGAGAGTTGAGAAATGTATTTTTTTGTATGTTTTGCATTTGGGTGAGATTTAAAAATTGTATTTCTTCCTACTGTGTTCCTGAAATTTACATGAACATTCAGATGAATAAAAAAATAAATAAATAAGAACATATAGAAATACATTAAATAAAAGATTTCTTTCTTTTTTCTTTTTTTTTTGTTGATCTAAACTATATATGTGGCCTACTTTCTGAAGAGCATAAAATAAAAGGGTGTGTCCAGCATTTCTTTTCCTCAGGAAGACATTGACAGACTTGAAAGAAAAGCCAGTTTATCTGTTCCAGCTTGAAAAACTATTTCATCACAGCTTTGACTGCTGTTCAATCAGCACCCATGGGGCAGAGCACCAAGCCGCTTATGTGAAATCATATCTGGACAGAGATCAGCAGAGATAACAACTAACCCAGTTACTTACCGGAAACATTCATGGGTTTAGTAAAGATGGCTATTACTGACACAGTACTTTGTAAAATAACTTATTTTATTATATTTTTCCATTTTACAACTAGAAACGTCAATGTGTTTTATTTAGATTTATTGTGATAAAGTGTACAATTATTAAGGAGAAGAACAATGGTCAAATGTTTGTTTGTTTGTTTGTTTGTTTGTTTTTAAATATGTGGCATAGTTTTGTATTCAGTCACAATCTTTTTTCTTCTTTTTTTTTTGAGCTTTCAAAGTTTTTTCTTCCGGAACAGCACTGAATTTAGTTCACACCCTGCTCTGGCAGGCCATAACCAGAGATTGTGGGCCACCAGAAATGGCATTTATCTGATTGTATGCAGTCACAATTCCAGTCGTTAGTACAAATGTGCACAAATCTTTATCTACAATGTCGAATGTCGACGTTTCACAATTGTGGTGTTTCCATTTACTAATAAATGAAATTAATATCACACGTGAATAAGCTCGTTCATACAATAAATCATAAAAAATCATGGCAGAGACAGATGCAAAAAGATACATAAAATATAGTCATAATTGAGTCAAGGTGCTAGAGCTCATCATCCATCAGCCATTAAAGGAGACACTGACATCTTAGTTTGGGTTTGTGTAATGTTTTGGGGAAGTTGTAGCCTGTTATTTTACATAAGAGCTATGGATTAAACAGAACTTTGCATTGCACAGTTCAAATAAGTTTATGAACTGTGCAATGCTGTGAGAGCTCTGATGGGGCCAGCTGCACATTGTCTGAAAAACAAACCATCATCCTCCTACTACTTGTTCGTATTGTTTTTGCCTGTAGTAACATCCGGCTATCGATCAAGTGACTCGTGTGTCCATTGCAGTTTTAGAAAAATACATCCATTTTGATACGGTCGTAAAACCACCTCATCTTAGCGTAAAAAAACATTTGATCAAAAAAAGTGAATTGCTTCAAAATTGGTGCATTTCCGTTAAAGAAATGTACTTTTGCAATTTCAGTTTGTGCAATTTTATTGTTAATAAAAGCTGTGGATAGTGTATAGGCCATAAATATTGATTATTGTCTCATCTGTCTGAGTTGGGATTGTCTCGAATGACAAAGCAGTTTCTCACTTGAACTGTGGATCTCTGCATCTCCTCCAGAGTTACACTATGTAACAGATCTACTGAAGCAGTGTTTTGTTATCTCTAAGGAGATTAAAAAAAAGAAGAAAAACCACAGAACAAGCTCTTTGTGTAGTTTCTCACATTTTTCATCTTAAAATAGAAAATCAAAATTAGAACTACTAGTATAATTCTCTCTGCTTAATATGCAATAGTTATGTGGTGTTCTTCTCCTTCTTAGCAAAAGTTTATGCAATAACTAAGCTGTTTTACTTCCTCACACAAATGGACTGATAGAGCTGCTGTCTGGATTAATAGAGCAGGGAACTTAATAATTAACTTTAATTTGCTTGCCCCACCTTATGCAGCTCCCTTAGTATGTTTGCAATTATACACAGCAAATGGAAACGTGCAGAAATTCATATCCCAGATCACATGGATTTGTTTTACAGTTACTAAAAAAGGAATGTGGCTTGCCACAAATAAGCAAAATTGTGGTGTTACTGAAATTTAAATTAAATCTAAATCTAGATTTTTTTAAGTTGCTGCAAAAGTAGTTCTTGACCAATGTCTCCCATCTACAGTGGACATTCCTTCATGAGGAAAATAAAACCTAAAACAATGTGGTTGCATGCTTCTGGACACCCTTAAACTCGTACTTTGTTGGAATTGGAATGACTTTTGATTTTACTTAAACATTCGTGATATCTAGGTAAGTGTGTAGCAGAATGCCACATCTTAACTTAGCAATAGTTTCACACACTTCCATGCAAAAATTAAACAGATCTATCAAGTGCATCTCCTTCAGATTTGTAGTTGAATTTAGTTTCTGTGTGAAGCTTGATTTCTTTTTGTTGATTCTGATGCTAGCATTTGATTCTTGTTCTGCAAAAAAGATAATAGCCCTCTTCCTGTTTGCTGTTCTAAGTAACCACTCAATGTTCTGCCTACACTGAGCGGTGGTTGAAACTGTTCTCCGCCTTGACTAAGGCAGTAGTTTCAGTAGAACAAAATCGGCCCTAAACCGTTATGATGGAGCCATCATGTATTTTTGCAGCAAAAATACCTTTTGAAATCGAGTCCAAAAAAATTACCCTCTATTCCATATTCCATCAGGTCATAATTTCACCACATGCTTTCAGGAGATCATAAAAGTTTTTTTTGCACAATTTTGTCATACCAGCTTGATTTTATCCCCAGAAACAGATTCCATTTTGTCACCCTACCTACTCTTAAATGTATGAGTATAGACAACTGTTGTCAATACAGCTCATTTTAGGCTTGTAAACTTCCCTGATAAGCATTTTATTCATCAGTCTTCACTGGTCTACTTTAGCATTTTCGGATGTCTTTTTATACCGCTTTCCTGACAACTGATAAGTTTCGTCAGGGAGACCCCTCAAATGTTTTGGAAATCTCTGAGGACCACGCTGTTTTGCTGTGAGACACAACTGAGCAAAATGTTACAAAAAATCTTACAAAAAAAAAAAAAATCTTGTTTGGAGTTCATCAGAGGCACTATTTTGTAATTTAACCAATATTTTACCAGAAATACCCTTGAGATAAAATCTCTTTTTCAAATCAAGTTTATTTGTATAGCAAATTTCAACAACAAGGCAGTTCAAAGTCCATTACGTCATAAAAACATTAGACATTGACCAATTATGAAACAAGCAATAAGTGCTACACGAATTGCCGTCATCAAAATTGTCAAGGATCATCATGAAGAGTAGACTTCAAGACCTGAGTGGTCTTAAAGGACAATATGTTGGGGATTGAAAAAGTGGCTAATAACAAACAACACAGCAACCTTCAATTCTCGTTGAGAGCAGGGCACATTTACACTCCAATCTGTCCATTTATGTGCATGTGCAGTTCTCAGCCAGTCCAGTTTGCTCTTTGTTTGACACAGATCTCTTGACTTGTGTTTTGCTGTAACTCTATGAGTTTTCCAGAACCGTCCAGGTGGAACCTCTCAAGATTTGGCTGTTTAGAGCAATTAAGCAATTTGTTATTTCCACATCTCTAAATATCTGAATTCCTTCCTGGCTTTCCAGATCAGAGTGGAATTCAAACACAGTACATTTGATTTTGATCCAAAAAAAAAAAAAAAAAAAAAAAATATGC
>NW_015112847.1:415398-433370 GCF_001443285.1 Poecilia latipinna
ATTCGTCGGGGTAGAAGAAGGCGATGAGGAATTTAAAAAAAACGTCTGTTTTTTAGAAAAAAAAAAAAAAAAAAAAAAAAACATGCTGTAGTTCAAAACAACCAGACAACATAATTATTAACTATTAAACATAATTTTAATCCTTTTCAGATTAAACAACAACTACAGATCTTTAATGTATTTTGGTGATAAGCCATTCAGTGATTTTATAATCTAGTAAAAGTATTTCAAAGTCTATTCTTGGAGCTATGGGAAGCCAGTGTAAGAACTTTAAAACTTTGGTGATTTGCTCTGTCTTCCTGGTTTTAGTGAGAACACGAATAGAAGCGTTCTTGATCAGCTGACGCTGTCCGAGTGACATTTTAGGCAGACTTGTGATAATGCTGTAGCAATAATCAATGCAACAATGTGACATTAGTCCTTAAAAAAAAAAAAAATCAGATATGATCTCATTTGTTTGGATTTAAAAAAAAAAGCTAGTATTGTAACATAAGCATGCTGAGTTAACATGCATGTAGGCACCTGCAAATGTTGGCTATTTTGACAGAAGCTGCTGTTTGTGGGTTAAACCAACACGGATGTGAAAACTATGCTGTGTCAATTCCAGAAATGCTTTTATTTGAAAAAATGTAAATATTAAATAAAGTCATTGCCACAAGAAACAGGTTACACAAACACCCACTCTGTCTCTCAGCAACACAGTGAGCTGAATGACTTGCATAAGAAATGTTAACATCATCAGATTTGGTCATCAGAGTTGCAAAATAAGAGAAGCGCTAATGTGCACACATGCAGGTTTTAACCCACACTGCCTTGCAAGCCTGGGTCTTTCTCAAAAACAAAAAGAAAAGAAAAAAGAAAAAGATGTAACGATTGTGAGAATGTCTGTCACAAAAGCTGCTTGCATAGTGTCTACCATCATATGCACAACCGCAGAAAACTTCCCCTTCTTCTTTTTTTTTTTTTTTTTGCAAGGATTTCAAATATTACCACATTTCATGACATGCTGCTGGTCGGGACATGCAAAGTTTCAGATGATTTCCAATAAAAAAAGAACAAAAAAAATCCACAGTTTTTACACTTTGTAACATAAAATAAGAATGTTTTTGAAGCTGCACAACCACAAACAAAATCTGCTGTCTACCTCAACTTCCAGTTTGAAACTGAAAAAAAAAAAAAAAATGAGTGTGTAGAGAGACTTTAGCTCCAATCTGAGAAATGCTTGTTTCATTTCAGAGTAGTAACTCATTTTAATTGTTCATAAAAGCTAAGATATGCCCACCGGCATAGAAAGTAAAACTTTTTTTTTTCTGTAACAGTCATAGCAGATTTAATAATAATAAAAAAAATGTTCAAAGTAAAAAACAAAAGTTTACATTTTAAAAACTTTTTCATATCCTTCTTAGACATAATAAGAGATTTACTTGTCTGTACATTGCTCTAGTTTCACTGATTCAGAGCTAAGAGTTTATGTCCAGGGGGACCTGTTCCGTCCAGAGAGGATGACCTGATTTCTTTTCTCCTGGAGTCTTTTTCCTGCACAGCTTGCACGAGAGAATTGTTATGATGCATAAGCCGATTAAGACAGTTATTGCATATATTGGTATCCAAGTAGTGGCTTGCCATGTCAGATCAGTCGTGGCTTTGGCGTGCCCTGAAAGAAAGTGGCAATAAAAGAACAAGTCTCAACATTTGTGATTTTGCAACACCCAAGAAGAAAACTAGCTCAGTGGTAAAGAGAGCTTACCCTCTGCAGCAACAGTCACGTTCAAATTTCCAGACTTTTCCACTGCATGCTTCTGCCACCCGTCACCAGGAGCGTGAATCCACTCCTCTACCTCACAGAAATACATGCCGCTGTCTTCCGCATTGGACTTTAAAACCGTAAGGTCAAATTGGCGAGGGGAGGGGTGATCATATCTTACAACGGCATTCTTGTTGCTGGCTTTTAAGGTAGAATTTCTGTAAACTGTGAATATGGTTTTATCTTCGGTGCCTTGCTGCCGAAACCATGTGACGTGGAACTGGGATTCATTGCTGGATTGTTGGGTGATGTGACAGGGAATGGAGAAATCCTCTGCAATGGTTATGTTCATCTCTGCCTCCATTTTTCCAACGGACAATTGTTTTGCTGTGAGAAAATGCAGAAAAGGATACTTTGAGCAAATATCAGTTGAATGCATTAATAAGGCAAAAACCTAACTTCCTGGGGAAAAACAAAAGTTAGGGGGATTAAATGACTTTGCAACAAAGAACATAAGAGAAGAAAAATATACATAGGCGCAGTGAGAAGTAGATTGTGCAATGAAAAAAATACTGAGAGAAAAGTGTTATACACAACAGTCAGAAAAGAAGTGATCATCTCAAAGATACAGAAATACAGAAGTCAGGTTTTGCAACACAAGTAAACAAAAGTCATGCTGACATGATCTACAGATAGCCCTTGTGGGGAACCACCTGTGAATGATTCTCACAAGTACACCTATCTTTTTTTTTTTTTTAACTCTACTCATGTTACATTTCTAGAGAACAAAAGCAATATTGTATTATTTAGGTACATACATTAATCTACTCCATCTTCAAAATGTAAAGTATGTCGCAGAAACACTCTTGCAACATTAATTTACATACATTTTGTATCATTAGAACTACATACATTTTATTATATTTTGTGTGACTGACAAAACAAATAAGAGCATCAATGTGAAGAAGGTAAAGAATACATGGGTTTAAAGTTTATCATGGTCCTATTTACACCAAAACCCCTCAATTAAATCCAGTTCTGCTATTTGCTTGTCTTCTTCAGTAGTGACATGGGAGATGGTTTGTTGATGGGAAGACAAACTGAGGTGAACACAGGTTAGACATGGAAGGGATTTTGTTCAGCGGTTGTAAAGCACTTGAATCTGGATTTTCACCTTACAGCTGAATAAGAACCCTTAGCGTATAGTAAGAGATACAATGGAATGGTTTAGGTCAGAGGTCATGGATGCGTCAGAATATAGTCCAGACCTATTTTCTGTTTAGAATTTGTGGCCAAATATGTTCACCTGTGCTCGCCATCTTATTTGATTGAGCGTAAGCTATTTTGCAGAGATGAATGAGAGGATATTTCAGTCAACATCTTTGCAAAGCTGGTAAGCACATGTCTCAGAATACTTGCAGCTGCATATGCAGTTTATGGTAGTTTCACTTCACAATTATGCTCTACTTTCTGTATGTTTATCACATGAAATACCAATAAAACACATTAAAGTTTGTGTTTGTAATATGATAAAATCTCTCTCTCTTTCTCTCTCTCTCTCTCTCTCTAAACATGCAGTGTATTTTAAACTTTTAAATGCAGCCATTGGATATAAATAAGAAGGGACGAATGTAAAATACATCAGAATCAGAAATTATTAAAGAAAATTAAAATTAAGAAAATAGAAACTTACCTGGTTCAATGACATTAACGGTTGTGGTCGAATTTTTTTCTGAGAGTAAATACCATTCTCCCCAGGGATCTTGTTGGTACTCCTCCACCTTGCACATATAAATGCCTTTGTCTAAAATTCTGACTTGCTGAATAGTTAGTTCAAAAGTAGGTCCTTCAGTGTGCTTCATGCTGATCCGTTTCATGTCACTCTCTTTGATCTGTTTCCCAAACGTAATGATGCCATTAAGGTCTGAGGTCAGAATGGTCCTACTTCCAGCATCTTGTTGAAGTTCCCAGGTGACAGCGTATAGAGAAAACTCAGATGTTCTTGAGGTAACTTTGCAATCAATTTGTATGTCAGTATTTATTCTTTGGACAATGATGTGATTGGAAGATATGGCAAGTTTGCTTGCTAGAAAGGTGAGAGACAAATAAGTACAGGTACAAAGGTGAAAAGCTGAAAGCAAAACTACAAAACAAGTCATCAAATTTCTGCATTACCTGGATTTTGCACTTGCACATTCACCAGATTGGATGGAGGAAGCTTTTTGTAAACGTTATGCTGGAAAACTGACACCATACATTGGTATTTCCCTGCTTCCCTGTGGCTGGCACGAAGGATTTTCAGATTGTGCATGACGGTGTTACCCTGGTTGTCCACCTGCACTTGGTAACGGTACTGGTCTCCAGACCAGCTGATGGAACCATTTGAGTATAGTACCACTATGGTATTTAGGTTGGAGTCTTCTGTCTCCTTGCTCCAAGTAAGAGTCATCGGCACACGTGGACCTGATACTTTGCACATTAATTGTACGTCGTTTCCCACAGTCACCGTAGGCTCTCGATTTCTCAGTGCCATCTTTACCGCTGACTCTAAGACACAAATTGAAATGGAAAGAAAAAAAAAGATAAATCAAATTGATAAAGTAATATATCTTTAAACTTAAAATTATGTATTTATTTTTTTGTATTTATTTATTTATTTTTTTTACATTTTCTTGTGTGTAATATTATAGTTTGACCAGATGTTGGTTAGGGGGACTAAACCCCCTAACCAACTCCTCATAACTCCTCATAACTCACTAGAGGAGTTATGAATGACTAAGTTGAGCAACCAGGGAACCTTGATAATTTATTTTAACCTAAAGGCAATCTTGCAACAGGCCATCCAGCATCTAACCGTGTCATGAAGAGGTCAGGATACCCCCAGCATTACAGCTACTACACCATTTGTAGCTGTGGTGGTTAAGTGTGGTGCATCTCCACATTCATATTTGCACACGAAAAGTTCAGTCCTAGGCTCATCTGACCAAAGTGTGTGGTATTTCTGGAACAGTTGGTATACTATGTGACCACTAAATGTCTCTTTTTGTACAATAGTTTGTCTGATGTGTCACAGGCAGAAAGTATATCTTTATTAATCATCTGTCTTAAATAAAAATGTGTAGGTTTCATCATTTATCTTGAATAAACTGTGTAAAACAAACACACACGTCTTACCAATAGACTTCACATTGACGTTGACATTTGTCGTCTGGCTTTGGATTCTGCCGTTGGGTTGCGTTTCAGAGACAGTGCACTTATAGGTACCCGAATCAAGCTCTGTAACATCAGCCAGCTCGAAGACAAATTTGTTCGTCGTCGGACGCGTCACTCTCACCTCACGACTTGCAAAAGCCCCTGCTTTATCTGTGACACCGTTCTCATTTAGACTGATGACGTTGGCAAACAAAGACGACGTGGAAAGTGAGGCCTTGCGGTCCCAGGTGACAGAGAGCTGACCTTTGACCCCATCAGCTTCACAAATAAGCTTTAATTTCTCTCCTGGAGCAGGAGGTTGCATCACGTTATCCATTTTGACTGAGAGTCCACTTTCTGTAAGCAGATAAGGCAGCAGATGTGACTGGGTTTGACAGAAAATGATGACAGAAAGCAAATTGTTATCAACTTTGTCATCAGCAACCTCTCATCAATGAAAACTAATGTATACTCCTTTGCAAAAGAATTTATTAACTTTGAATACTTTCACTTTTTATTATCTTAGAACCACAAATTTGGAGTATTTTTAATAAGTTAAACAATTTCAATCAATTCTAGTTTGATAGACACAAGCAGAATAAATTGGAGGATTAAAGAGAAGTAACATGTTTTCTCAAGTTTTTTTTTAATAATATGGAAAACGTGATTTATCTTGGTATTATACCTGAGTCCCCACTTTGTAGGATAAACTCAAATATCCATATCTGAGTTGCAGTTATCTGAGTGCAGGCCTGTTTGTCTTTGCAAAATCAATCAAACTGAGTATAGTTGGATTATAAATCTCTGTGAATGGCAGTTTTTAAGTCTAACCACAAGTTTTTGTAATATGATGAAATATCTATCCATCTCTCTCTCTCTCTCTCTCTCTCTCTCTCTCTCTCTCTCTCTCTCTCTCTCTATATATATATATATATATATATATATATATATATATATATATATATATATATATATATATATATATATATATATAAACATACAATGTATTTTAAAATTCACCTGATTTGTATTTTAAAATTCACCTGATTTGAATTCTGTAAAACTAATCTCCTATTAAGCACTTTTTGTTATCCAAGTATTAGTCAGTATATCCAAACAATAATCAACTCGCCCTGCGCTGTGTTGATGTTAAGTCAAGCAGAAAGGGCTGAGCTTTTAACAAGTTGATGTTGAAAGTATGTTTTTAGCTGCAGACACATCTTTTGCTATGCTATGTTATTTCAATTTAGGCAGTAAAATGTTTATTTTTTACATTTTAAAATAATAATTAAATTATTTGTTTATTTTCACATTTTAATTTATTTCTAATATATAATGTCATGTTTGCTGTGCATTTCTGTTTTATATACTTCAATTATATTCATGTTAAATGGGCTGAAGACAAATGCAGGTCACCCTTTCAGATTTTTTAATTAGCAAAATGTTTCACACCATACTTCACATTCCAGCTACATCACAGTCGACTATTAAGTGGTGTTATCAGTTAAAATTAATCACATTAGAGTACCTTCTTGTGCAAAAAACAGCGTGTGAAGGGGCATGAATCATTTTTACAAGGCACTGTCTAGGAGTTAAGGATCATTTATGCAAAGATTTAGTTCAGCTTGAGTTCATCTCAACCAACCTGGAGTATAGATGTTGATGTCCATGGGCTGGGAGTCTTGATCTGCTCCTTGATTAAAGTTTCCGTCTTCTCCTCTCTCCTCTGGCCATGCCCTGCAGCTGTAACTCCCTTTATCCGTAGTTTTCACTGGCTTTATCCTGAGTTGGTAGTTATTATTCCCAGTCCGCGTGGCTTTTAGCTCTCCATTTCTCTCTCTGTCGATATATTCTTGCCTCACAGTCAGAATGCCTGTAGGGCCGATTTTGGCCAGCTCAGTTCCGTTCCAGAGCCACGCTACGGAGAAGAACCGTTTTGCGAGGTTCTGTGCATTTATGCCACAAGAAAGCAACAGCTCCTGCCCCTCCTGGACTGGATTCTGTGCCGAAATACTCACTTGCACAGCCGACATGCCTGTCACCACTACACAGGATAAAAGAATACAAAACGCCATGAACTTCTTATTGAGAAGCCACAAAAATATGCTAACAAGTGCTGATTCATTTCAAGACATGCCACTTAGTTCAGGGCACTAATTAAGGTAGGTTAAATGGTTGCTTCATCTTACCTTTTGCTTTGACTGTGAGGGGAATTTTCTCTGCATCCTTCTGAGAAATCTTGTACCAGGAACGATCAGGATCTTGGATCCACTCCTGAGCTTGGCAGTAGATCTGACCCTGGTCTGACTGCTCAAGCTCAGCAATATTAAGCCTGTACGTGGCCTCATCTAATTTGTCTAATCTAATGGCTTCATCTCTGTAGCGCCGCTCAAAATCCTCACCTGGAGCCAGTGTGAAATCTCTGTCCAAAGAAATGATCGGTTTAGCGTCTTGTGCCCCTTCTTTATGGAGGTACCAGGCGAAAGCCAGATGGACGTGCTGGATGGTGTTGGTGGAGGCTTGGCATGTCAAAGAGAGAGCTTCCCCTTCGTTATAGCTCAGTGAGGTGGGGGGGTCAGTGGATGTAACACTTAGGGAATTGTCAATCACTGTAGCAATGCAAGAAAGATAGACATTGTACCATTTACATTTTATAGCCATGCTTACAGGTGTTGCAGCTAAAAGAATAACTAGTTACCTTTAACGACTGTCTTTGCAGAGTAGACTCCATTGTATGTATATTCTGGATTGACTACGGTGCATTCATATTCCCCGTCATCCTCCTTCTGTAGGTATTGTATTTCAAATATGATTGAGTTTGAATCAACATGTTTGATAGAAATCTCATTTTTTCGTATACGAGACGAAAAACGAGCATAGCTAAAGTCTGACTCTCTGGTGCTCATGACATTGATTTCTTGAAAGGGCTTTGCAGGATCTTTCATGCGAATCTCAAAATCTTTTTTAGAATTGGGGTTGGAAAATCCACTTGCGTTGCAGGAGATGGAGAGCAGAGAGCCGACCACACGATACAGGGGCCCAGCCTGAATCTCAGTGTTCACTTGGGCCTCTAAGGAACAAAGCAAAGCCAAAACAGAGATAATGAAATTAGTAATAGGTAATGATTGAGGGTTTTTGAAACTAAAGCTCTAGTGGCTACATTGGCTTGTAAAATATGTCTGCTTGATGATATAATGAATGGACAGATGTGAGGCAAACGTGTACAAAAGACTTGTGGACTTGGAAAGGCATAGCTCTAAATTTATTTGCAATTGCATTCCCTCTAATTACTTCTATAGGATTTTTAAATAATGTTGAACAGGAAGTAATATGATCCATGTTTTTTTTCCAACAATAATTTTTAAGTGCTATTTTCATTCACCCCATTTGCTCTGGCATCATATAATTCTTTGTAAATACGGTCTAACTTTGTGCAATTTAATCTCAGTATAAATCCAGGAGGTTTGAGAAAGTCTTGTAGGTTTGTTCGAGCAAACAGCATCATGAGGATCAGGGAACAGGGCAGACTGGTCAAGGGGTTAAGTTGTAAAGATGATTAAATGGTGGTTAGGTTATATAAACAACATCCTTCAAAACTGGAAAGCATAAGACACAAGACATGGCTAAAACATGGCCATCCACCAAAACTAACGGTAAGAATTAACCACAGAAGCAACCAAGAGGCCTATCTTAACTCTGGAGCAACTGCTGAGATCTATAATTCAGTTTAAATAATCTGTCTACAGAAACTATTAATCATGCTCTTCACATATCTGGCTTTAATGGAAGATTGCAAAAAAAAAAAAAAAACATTTTTGAAAGAAAACTGAAAAATAGTTAAACATGGTGGTAGAAACATTGGACTGTATGACAGCTTTCCCACAGCAGAGACAGGGTAGCCGGTCAAAGTTGATAGGAAGAAGGACGGAGATGTTAGAGCAGGGGTGCCCAAAGTTGGTCCTCGAGGGCCGGCATCCTGCATGTTTTAGTTCTCTCCCTGGTGGTAGCAACAACCTTTTCAGCAGGTCAATGTTCTTCTTAGGCCTTCTAACGAGCCATCATTTGATCCATGTGCGTTAAACCAGGGAGAGAACTAAAGCATGCAGGATGCCGGCCCTCGAGGACCGACTGTGGACACCCCGTGTTAGAGGCTCTGAAGTACTTGAGACTGGAGGTGAATGCCCTTATATGGTATGTACACAGACTTCCCAGCAAGCATCATAAACAAGACACGATCATTTCTGTATTTCAACAGAGGTCTGAAGCAAGCTTGACTCATACAGACCCTTTTTCAGTTATTGAGGTGATGAGTATGCATGATATCACCAAACAGGAAGTGCTTGGCTGCTGGAAGTCCAATCTACCAAAAAACAAAGTGACTGACTTCCCTCAGCTGAGGATATCAGCCACAGCAGGTAGTGGAGTACATTGTCCCGCATATTGAGGGAAGCGTCAAACCTATGACCTGGAGACAGAAGGCTAAGCAGCATCAAATGTAGAACATTTGACTGAAACTTCCTCCCAAAGGCTTATGAACTCTCTGCTTCACTGAATTATCCTTTTTGGGTATTTTATCTTTTTGCCTGTCCTGTGACTCCAGCTCCCAACATGTTATTTTATTTCTTGATACCTAATATTTTATATTAGTTTTATTGACTTTATCTATAGGTGTATTTTTTGCTACCACCTTGCTTTAAGAGTACATCACTTGTCGTCTGTCGACTAGTTAAAAACTGAACATGAACATTACAAGAAATATGAGTCTCCACATTTACAGAGAATGTAATGTTACAGTACAGTAACACTACTACTATCACGACTACTACTAATTATAACTATAATAATCATTATTATGATTCCTATGGAAACAGAAAACATTACTTATATATTATTATTATTTAATAATAATAATAATAATAATAATAATATGATGCATATGTATTGCTGTTCAAAGTCTTTAAATATAAAATTACAATTACAAAGACAGGGGCTTAGTAAGATTCAATTTAAACAATGGTGTTTTGTATTAAAACTATTATCAGAAGTAATTCATTAGCTTCAATTTACCTAATATGAATTATTAAGAATAACGACCCAAAACGAGACTAAATATTAAGTGAACTCGCTCCCAGAAGTCAAAAAATGTTTTCAAGGTAATCACAGAAACACGCGAAGCTTATTAGAAACTTAAAACTGGGTTGTAACTTTTACCTTTTATGTAGTCAATTCAAGTTGAATTCATTAATGATAAATAGTCCCAATAAGTCTCACATTACATATTGACTTTAACGTGACTTTGCGAAACACAATATAAGTTCAATAGTTGTCCTACTTACCGCATAGTAGAAATAAACCCAGTGAAATCAATAAGAAGGGTCTCCACGGGGAGAACACCGAGAACTTCATTGTGAACGCATGCAAGACGTTGTTCGCAGCACACACTAGTTTGTGTGTCCCTTGTCTAGCGAATTTGGCTGCGTTAGTCTTCCCCTCGATATTAGGCAAGAGGAAGAAACATACATTTTCCGGTGTTACGTCTGTAACACCGGTACAATGTCAAGAGAAAAGGTACATGCGCAGCGAGCAGGTAGTAGAGTTAAGTGGGTAAAGAGCGACTTGCTGTTGCAGTTCTGAGTAAGGACTTCCTTTGGTTTATGTCTGATGTCGGAACAAAAGACAAGCCGCAAATGCTAACGCTACAGATTAGAGGCGTTTATTTTATGAATAGTTGTGGAAAGTCACTGTACAGTGGACAGTACTGCTGTGGGCAACACCCACAGAACAGATCATACCTGTTCAGTTAGTAGTGTAGCCATGATAATAATATTAGCATATTTTAATGTCTTTTTAAAACGTCGCGGGGTTGATAGACGTTGCTAAGTAACAAGTAACATAAAAAAATGTACCTATTTCTAAGCAGCGTGAATTTGGTCCTAAAACGACTTCAAATGCGTCCTTAAAACATTAATGGGACAACACTGCCGCCTAGTGGTAAGTTGTCAGACCTACAGATTCGTCCCATGATCTAAACTCGTACTCGTGTCTAAAAGAGGTGGCACAGACAGCAGCGTTCTCCAGCTTGCTGACCCTGTATTTGTTAGTTTTATTTTTTTTTACTTTAAATTGTTAAAACATGGACTTTTATGTACATATCATTAGCTACATTATAATATGAAGACGTTTTTTTTTTCTGAATTTGTGTGAATATCGGCCCTAACAAACCAAACTGCTGAATTAATCGTCGTTAACATTGATTAAATAGTTCCCATGGTTTGTGTTTTAGCTGGTTTATCAATATTTTTTATTATCAAGTATGTAAAGGTCCTGATCAGCAAATTAAAATATCACCAAAAAAAAATTGCTTCTGAAATTCAAAAGGTAAAACCAAAAATATAGTACCTTAGGGAAGTTAAAAATTATCTAAAAACTAAAACATTCCTATGTAGACTATGAATGTTTTGTAACAATCATCGTATGTAACAAGGAGGGTTAAGCTATGAAAGATAATGACAAAAGAATGTGGGTCTTCATACAGTACTCAATCCAGAGCATATTAATAGGAGGTTGAGTGGAAGAAAATGCATGTCATTAGTAACTGTAGCCTATAGGAGCACTCCAAAGAGTTTGAAGGAGTTTGCAAGGTGTTGACTCCAGCTGGAGTCAGTAGTTCATGAGGAACCACATTCAGATGAATCAAAGACTTGGTTACAAGCGCTGCCCTTTTCAAATGAATGTAACGTTTTCATTTAATTAAAAAAAAAAAGAACAAGGTCTTTCAATGCTGTATGTAGCTTTGATGGTTCTTTTTACAAGAATCAAAGGATACATGAACCCCACAGTGACAATGTGCCGCTAGATGCTAGATGCTCCCTACCGTCATAGCCCTCCAGAAATTTGCAATAAAATGTCTTGGCAATCCTATGTAGTTTTTTTGATTGTTTAACATTTGTCACTCATTGCTTTTGATTTTATTTGACTCTTGTAAACTTAATCTCACCCCTTTGTAGTATCCATTCTCTTGGACTCGTTCCTTATTTTTATCAACCCCCATTAACTTTTTTGTTTCACTTAAATTTCAATCATCTTTTCTATTCCAAATTACTACGTTTTGATTATTTTTGCTATTTTGGTATATGACTATGAAATTTGTTAGTTTATTATATTGATTACACGTTATATTCTGACTGTTTAAAATTGCCAACGCCAAATTTTCATCAAAATATTCTTTCTGAATATTCAACCCTAACTTCAATTATAATATGTAGAATCTTTACATATTGTACAAATTAATACACAGTTCATTTGTACTGCATTACAAATTAATTACAGATGCATATGTTTTTAAGTTTGTTCGCTAAAGCATTGATTGATTTTATTTTATTGTTACATTATTTGAAACTGATAAATTGAAAAAAGAAAAAAGATTTTCAATTACTGTCAACATTCCAAAAGTAGGATTGTTTATTACATTACTGCATCTTTGACTCATGAACAAACCTGGTTTTTACCACCTGTAGTTCCTCAAGCCTCCACCAGAGGGGAGGAGGTAATTGCTGAATTTGACACACCAAATTCACTATCGCTTATTTAGGCCAGTTTGCTGGCGAATGAAGCACAGTGATACTATTGTCGTTAAACCAGCAGAGGGAAACATAAGGTAGTCTAAAACTTCCTGCTGTGTGGTTGTGCTACCGTAAAGTTTGATGATATTCAGTGAACCAAAACCATCAGATGACATGCTTCATGTTATCACTGACAGTTGAAACCTTGCACTATTGCCCAGGCAGCATGGATTCTGTGTCTCTCAACCGGGGACATTGGTTTCCAAAGAAAATTCAAAACTTACTGAAATCTCAGGGGTAAGTAACTAGGAGTTACCGAGGAGTAAGCAGGGGAGAGTAAGTATCTACAGACCACTGAGCCATCATCATAAGATGCTTCTGAAATTGTCTAAAGGCCAAGTGTGACTTAAGAAAGAAATACAACAGTTGTACCTCATGTCTTTCGTACACCTGTGTGTAATGCCTCTTGAAACTTTTACAATGCTGAATCTCTTAAATGGGCTGTGCTTTTCGATCTCCTCCACTATAGTAATCCATGTTGCTTGTGAACCTTTTTCTACTCATGTTTTCCTCCCACCCAACTTCCTGTGAATATACTTTGATAAATCACTCTGTGGACAGTTTCTTTAGCAATGACCTTTCGAGGCTTAGCCAACTTGTTGAGGGGGTTAGTGACATTGTGTTGAAAGCTGTCAAGACAGCGGTTGTCGCCATGTTTATTTTGGCTATGACAATGTTTTTGTCTTAATTATTCTTTTTTTTATTACTTGTTACTATTTAATATTCCAATTTTTAAAGAAACTTTATTTTGGATTTTAATAGCGATAGCTCGTAATTCCTTCAATTAATTGATTTGCTTTAGTATCCCTCATTGTGCAATGAGTTTTTTACTTATGATACACAAGTTTCACTTTAACTTTTTTCAAAGATATTGCAATTTATTGAGATTCATTTGTGACAGACTATACCAGTGAATGTGTCCAAATGTCAAGCTCGAATGTTTGTTGCTTTCCAGTTGTATAAAAAAGCATTTTCCTTTTTAAAAAAAATTTCAAAGAAATTTCATCATCAGACAGTGATAAGCAGAGTAAATGTAAAACACTGTTTTCAAATTGTGATTTTAGGTTATCTTTACCAGAAAATCATAAAGGAGAGTGTCTGACTACAGTTCATGGTTCAACCAGGAAATCAACCTGCAAATGATAAAAAAAAAAAAAAAACAAAAAAACAAAGAGAGGTTTTGTTGTGGCTCAGTCAAAGTAAGAATCAATTTCTAATTGTGGTTTTCTGGCATGATACTAAACAGGATATTTATGTGGAAATAAACTTCATAGGTGACCTAAGTTGTGCAATTTTACAAAGAGGACTGGGCAAAATATCCTTCAAATAGATGTAAAAAATCTCAAATCTTTGATACTTGGTGCCAGTCAGGATTTCCCAATGACATGGTTCATATTATCACTGACTGTTGAAACATTGCATTAATGCCCATGCAGCATGGATTCTTAGTTGTCATATAAAACCAAGATCCCAGGGGAGCACGTTTTTACGCATTGTAGTTCACACACTGATGCAGCATAAGACTAGTTGTTCACTCTGCCGAAATGATTGGAATTAGAAAGATTAAGACATTTTCAAATTCGAGGCTATGCCTCGATTTTGATAAAAGTGGCAATAAAAGTACAACTTATGTACATCTCTCATTTAAAGTATAAGCAGGTTTTCCCTGTAAGTCAGCCAGAGTAGAGGAGAGTAAGTAACTACAGAGTTGAATAAAAGGCATCTACTTCAAGCTGCTGATTGGCTTTGTTTACTATTATCTCTCTTTGTTGAGGTCTACAGCACGAGGTCTAGAATCGTTTTTTTTGTTTGTTTTTTTTTCTGCAAAAAGAGGAATATTAGGTGAGCTAGGGGAAATTTGATCAGCACATTTGAAGAGGAAGTGTTTAGAAACAAGTATTGCTACACACGCATGTTCCCCACAGAACAGGAATAGGAAGTATGAAGAGGACAGAAGAGAGAAAAAAAAAACAACAAATCCTCATCTCAAAGCGTCACAACTGCTCTCACTGTGAACCACAAAGGTTTGCTTTTTTTTTTTTGTCTTCTGTCTTAGCGAGCCTTGAGGTGCTTCTGAAGCTGCTGACTGGTTTTCTTCAGTGGAAACTTTACCTCAGTGGAAACTGCTAGTGGAAAGAAAGATGAGCGACTCACTGGAAAGGACGACAGACTGTCCAGTGTCGCCACTCGCAAGCGGGTCCAGTCTGACTGACGAGAAAGAGAAACCAGGAGGTGCAAGCGAGCTATGTTGGCAAGATGGAGGCCTGCCTGTGGAGCTACAGAGAGGGATGGAAACCCTGAGGGTGAACAGAGAGCTGACCGATGTGACCCTCTGTGTTCAAGGGCAGGACTTCCTCTGCCACAGGGCCATTCTGGCTGCTGCCAGTCAGTACTTCAGGTAAAAGCAATCCAGTTATCAGTGAAGGCATTGTGGTGGGACTTCTAGCTTCACTGACCCAATGTGTGTTCGAACAGGGCCATGTTTTGCAGTGGCCTCAAGGAGAGTCATGAGGAGCGTGTGGAGATAAAAGGCTTGGACAGCGGGACCATGCGCTCTCTCTTGGAGTACACCTACACCAGCCGAGCCCTCCTCACGCACTCAAATGTCCAGAGAATACTTGAGGCAGCCAGCCAGTTTCAGGTACTGCAGCTTCATATTTTATAAAGATTGTCAAATGTTTTTCTCAAACAACTTTCACAAAGGGGCTTCATGATTGACTTTTTCCCAGAACAAAATGGTGCCGTCTACCGCCGAACAACCAGGCGTCAGTATATACCAGACTGTGGGATATTTGTCGCTGCTAATTAGGAGTCATTCTCTGTTAACCAACTGGAACTGGAATATAATGATGTAGGATGTTATGATTATTCATCTTCATAATTCACAAAACTAAACACTGGAATAAAAAAAAAAGTAAAAAAAAAAAACACTCAGAAATTCTGCAAATGCGTTAAAGCTGTAAAAGAAACTGACCAAATTTTTATTCGCCTTTAATAGAAATTATCATGTTAAATCAACATCAAAAGCTTACGTGTTTAGAGCTCTTAAGTGGCTGAGTCTGGTTGGATCAAGGGTCTTTCTCTGTCATTATTTACGAGAGTCTTTTGATTCAAATGGAAATTGTAGTAGGGACAATACAGAGTTTGCAATTACGTTTTACTATTCAATTTTGTTATTTGTCAAGTTTGAGTATTTTTATTATAATTTATCCTCAAAATTTGCAATAAATTTGAATTACAATGAGAAAAACCCTGATACACCAAGGTTCAAGGAACTAGGTATTAAAAAAAAGTTTGTTTACAGGTTCAAGATGCAATAGTGATGAAGTGGGGCTAAGAATTGGTGAAGGGACAAAATGAGTGGGACCCATGAATAACACAAAGACTATTATCATAGCCCATTTGTCAGTATCAAGATTGCAAGCCAATTAGCGCATTCAAAAACGTTTTATTTGACTTTTTGAACCTTTACAACTAAAGGTTATGCTTTGGCATTTTAAATGGCTTATCGAAGATGGCTTTTGATGGCTTCATTATGTAAGCTTTCCAACACTCATGTTTTGTGTGGTTAAATAAATTATAGCCACAACATGCAAAGGAGGTAAAATACTATTTATCTCTGTAAAGCTTCATATTAACAGCCAGCGGCGCTAATAACCACATGATTCATTTAACGGCATGTTAAAACAGACAGTGCCGAATAGTAGAAAACTAACAGCAAAAAAGTGCACTCAGGAAAGGTAGCTGCAGTAATTGAACACTGAACATAATTTAAACTCATTTAAACAATAAATTGTCTTCTCACTTCACAAAACCCCTTTCTACACTTTTATAGGATACACACACTTAATGGGGTAAGATCTCAGTTACTCTAAGAGGGAAGTGAAAGTTGGCTGTTGTTTACACTCAGGATCAGTTTTCCATTTAGATTTAAATTAACTGCACAGCTGTGCAGTTTGCACAGGAGGCAGGTGTTTGTGTTTTTGTGTTTCTATTTTTGCAGAAAGCAATTTGTGCATTAGAGTTTGAGAATAAACAAGTCAAGAGTTTAGGCTGATTCCTTTTGCCGTTTTAGGGATTCCTCCAGCCGTAAATGTGGTTAAAGTTGGAAACAGACATGATTTAGATGTGTTAAGAGTTATTATAATTGTTAAGATAATTATGTATTTTTCTATACCACATTATGATTAAAAATCAGATCAAAAAGTATTTTCAACATATTTGTCAGCCTAACAATTCAAATCAATACTTTTACTTAAGAGCTCAATTTATTTCCCACTTTTGTTTTGATGTCTGTCCTCAAACAAAAATATACATTTATTAAAGAAAATGCCATTAGCCACTATCAGTGATAAAAAATTTTCCTGTGCGTTGATGAATATTTTCTTCACTCAGATGGCTAAACTAAACTAATGTGAGTTCATGATATTATTAGGAATTCAGTGAAGTACTTAGAAAACCTGATGATGCATACAGACAGAACCATGTACAGGCACAACGGCCGACAAACAGAAACAACGAAGACAGTCACTCGGGTGGGCAAATGGATGGAAATAAAATCAAAAACGTTTTTCCATAGTGAAGCTAATCAAACATAGCAACAGTTACATGGTGGAAATCAGTGTGAGGACTAGAACATTTCTAAAACACAATATACACCCATCATAAATACAAGAAAAATGCCTGAAATGCATACAAATGTTAGCCACAAGTGCTTCTGTTTTTAGGGACTTTGTAAAATGAATGAAACAGGAAACTTTCTTGTGACGTAAAGAAATATCTCAAGGCATGAGTGACTTAGCTTCTATTTAAAGCATGAGTTTAAAAAAGTTATAGTGGAACACAGGAACCATCACGTCTTTAGCTAGCCTCATAATGGAAAGTGATTCTGTGTTTCATTTTCCACACACTAAAATCATGTGTATGGTTCTACAAAAGTGAACGACTTGTCATTTACATAAAGCAGTCTGAACATGGACAATTAAGGATAACTGTCAATTTGTAGCTGGGCTTTGTTTTTGCTTCACAAAATGTGTAAGACGTGTAGAGAGGAAGCTTTAGAGAACATCTTTAATATGACTAAAGCAGACATCTTTACAGTTATAAAGTTCAAGAGTTGCAGTGTGCAAACTTTTCACAGCCACCATGTGCTTAATATTGGAAAAATGTTGATAATTTATAGAAATTAATAAACCCTTCCCTCCCCCCACCAAGATAAACTACATGAAAAATATGTTCATTTTTGAATATCCAAAGACAGTCACCAAAGTATCCAAGAAAAGTATATTTTTGGATAATCTTTGATAATTTATGGAAAATAATAAACTATGTTTTTTTTTTTTTTTTTTTTTTTTTTTTTTTAATTATGTCTATGTTAAACAAAGTTGGAAAAAGCCCACTGATCAACTCAGGGA
>NW_015112847.1:436551-439692 GCF_001443285.1 Poecilia latipinna
AAAGCCCCAAAAATTCCAAAAAAAAATATTTTTTTGGATAATTTTTTAAAATTTTTGAAAAAAAAAAAAATTTTTTTTTTTTTTTTTTTTTTTTTTTTTTCATAATAATGGACATGTGTAACAAACTAGGAAAAAGCCAACTGATCAAGTCAGGATGCACATAATGTGTGGTGCTTGTAAATGGAGGCTGGGCAGCAGAACTGTAAGCTGATCTTAGGGCTGAGCTGCATAAGATGAGTACACCATAAACATTTCCTGGTTATGCTCTTCCATTGGATAACAGGGTTAGTCAATTACAGCAGCAAATCTACAAGCAGTATATACACTTCTGAGAAAGAGACTGCTATTTTTTTTTACCTATTTTTTTTTACCATTACCTACTGAAAATATTAGTCATTCTGACATCTGACTTCCTTTCGCCAAGATGACACACAATTGAGCTAAAATGCAAAGCTATACAAGAATTAGTGGGAACCACTAATTCTTGTATAGCACACTGAGTGTGGCCTGTACAGCAGCTGGATACCTAGTAGACTGAAAGCAGACTCTCTAACAATCATTTTCCTGTCTGACGACTGTCAAAAGAAGGTTACTAGAGCAGACTAAGCCTCTAAAAAAATTAATATTATCACATTATGTTATACAGCATAAGAGAACTGTTTTAAAATTACATAAAAAAATACATCTCCTCAGTTTTAAGATTGACTACTTTTATTGTAATGAGTGTTGTATCTGTGTCAGCTAGGAGTGACTGTAATAAACAAAAAATGTCCTCTGTTTTTCAGTTCCTCCGTGTGGTAGATGCATGTGCAAGCTTTCTGAGCAACTCTATTCATCTGGAGACCTGCGTAGGGATCCTAAATCTGGCTGACAGCCACGTTCTGCCCACCCTGAGGACCAGGGCTCAGGACTTCATCACCTCTCAGTTTTCTCAGGTAGTGCAGCAACAGGACTTCTTAGAGCTGCCTGCAGAGTCTCTGGAGGCCATCCTGCAGAGGGATGACCTCAGTGTGAAGTGTGAGGAGTGTGTCTTTGAAGCTCTGATGCGCTGGGTGAGAGCCCAGCAAGATGAACGCTATCCATTACTGGCCAGCTTGCTGTCACATGTGCGGTTGCCATTGTTGGAGCCGGCGTACTTTGTGGAAAAGGTGGAGTCAGATGAGCTGATACGTCGCTGCGCTGAGGCTTTCTATTTGCTGCAAGAGGCTCGCATGTATCATCTTTCTGGTAGAGAGGTTTGTATCCATTAAAAAGACAAATTTATCTCACTTTTTGGAATTAAAAACAGCTTTGAGAGCTACACAAATATTTACCTTTATCACTGACGTATTTGTAGGTGGTCTCAGAGCGAACCAAACCACGAGTGCAGCACTTTCTGTCAGAGGTTTTTCTGATCATTGGAGGATGCACTAAGGACGAACGCTTTATTCCCACTGTCACCTGCTTGGATCCTCTAAGACGCAGCCGACTGGAGGTGGCCCGGTTGCCAATGACAGAAATGGAAGATGAGACCCAAATCAGGAAGTGGGTGGAGTTTTCTTGCATCACTTTCCACAATGAAGTTTACATATCAGGTGAGAAATCAATCACAATCTTATGCATAAAGACTGAAATCTGATGCCACCATCAACTTTTAATTGACAACTTCCATCATAATTGTTGCTTCTGAAATATACTCTCTTTACTGGAACTGAAATGTGATGGCTGAACTGATAAAGTTTGAGTTTACTAGAGAACAAAACAAACAGGAAGGCGTGGTGTCATCTGCATTCACAGTTACTGTGGTTTTAGGCGTTTCCCAACCCAGGAACTGACATTTTAGCTTTGGGTAAAATGGTGCGTCAACTGCCAAGGTTGATGCACGCTGCAAAAGTTAAAAAAAGGTCATGGGCCTGTTAGCACTAAACCTAGATATGACCACAATGCTCCAACGCAGGCATCCAGACTAATCTTTAGTCTACATGTTAGGATAAATTAGTGCTTAGAAGGACATAGAGTCTTAGCGACAGATGACATTTTCCTCATATGATTTGCTTGCTGCAGGTGGTAAAGAGACCCAACACGATGTTTGGAAATATAACGGCGCCCTGGACAAGTGGATCCAAATTGAGTCAATGTCGAACGGACGCTGGAGACACAAGATGGCAGTTCATGGCGGAAAAGTGTACTCTCTGGGTGGATTTGATGGGATTCAGAGGCTTGCTAGTGTGGAAGCCTATGATCCTTTTCACAATCGCTGGACACAGGTAAATACACATTTAATTCAAAATTGGCTTTGATGTCTCTTGAACACGGATGGTCTTAAGGAGTTCCGCAGGTACATCAGAAACACAGTAGAATCCCCAGAGCACATCCCCAGCCATATTTCAAAGTTGTAACCTTATTACATTATCCCAATAAGTGGCAATGCCACTAGAAAAATTAACGAAATGCAACACTCACTTCCCCAGCATTGGTATGCAGCGCAAAGGGTAAGTGCATACACCTCCGAAATGTGCATGTTGGCTGGCCGCTCATAGACTGAGGAATGTTTTGTGCAGTTAAAAGATGCAAGATGTATTGCTGTCAAAAATGGAATTTAAGACATGCAAACAGATTTGTACTGTGCTCTGTAAAGCCACCCACCTTCCTCTCGCTGCTGATAAACTGATGAAAACAGTGATGGAGTCTACCACAAGAAAGCTCAAAATGATGTTGGAGGTGCATAAATCTGAGGTTTGGGAGGTTTCAAATCTCCAATATGCTTAGAGAAATTGTAGAAATTGTGGGGAAACATCTTACATATACTTGTGGTCACTGTCATTATGATAAAACGGGGAAGAGAAAAGCAGAATTAAAGCTATGTTCTCACTACGAAGTGTGAGGCAGGTTTATACTTGCTTTCCTTAGAATTCCCGAAATAAAACTCCCTTCCTTCACATTTTTTAAATGTAACAAATGCTAGAGCTCTTAAAGGAGCCTGGTTTAATTACATTATTAGTGATATAATTGTAAATTTATCACTTAATTATATTATATTACCAGTGTTATATTAAATATGTGTAACTGTTTTTGTAATAAATGTGTTTTTATGATGTGGACCCAAGGAAGTAGCTATTGTCATGGGATCCTAATAAACAAACAAAAAAAAAATATATATAT
>NW_015112847.1:443639-447117 GCF_001443285.1 Poecilia latipinna
GTCATAAACATTCATAAAGACTCCTTCATGTTCATGACAGATGTTATGTCAGTCTTATGCACACCCCTTCAAATAAAGTGTTACCAGAAATGTTACTTAAAAAGACATTTATGTGAATCACTATCATATTATCTCCATTTTCTTATATTATCTTGCTTAATGGACTTTTTTATGTATTTACTACAGGTGACACCTCTTGCAGTGGGTGTCAGCTCCTTTGCTGCAGCAAGCTTTGACAGATGGATTTATGTGATTGGTGGTGGTCCTAATGGAAAACTAGCCACAGATAAAGTTCAGTGCTGGGAACCAGGAACAGACAGCTGGGAACTGCGGGCACCCATCCCTATAGAAACCAAATGCACCAATGCTGTTACATTCAAGAACTGCATCTACGTCGTTGGTAAGTTTGAAGTATCTAAAAATAAACAGTTAGATGTTACTTGAGATGCAAAAAAAGATATTATCCGAGGTGTGAAAACTTAAACAGCTTAATGTGGCACAAAGATAATATTCCAAATGTTTTTTGTAAAATGTTTGGTCATTATGTATTTGAAACCAGTACAATGTAAAAATGCTTAAACAGGGTACAGCAAGACTGAGAAATCCTGAAGTTTAAAATTAAAAATGAAAGGCTGTATGAAGAAAGAAAACTGAATTTTGCAATTATTTGCAATGCATAGAATGCAATGTCAAATTCTTCATGTGCAAGGCAAAGTCCATTAAAACAGTAATGTTGCTGCTAAGAACATGGCGATGTGTGAAATTTGCCACTGCATTCAGAACTGTTATTTGGCACTTCAGCATGCAGATTCTGAAGTGCTGTGGCTGTTTTTAGCTCATTTCTGTGAAAGCTGTATCAACATGGCTTGATGTTGGAAATTGTTTGCTATCTTTCCCAGATTGGCATAATATTGACAGTGTAAAAGCCAGCTTAGACTTATTTCAATGCAAACATTTGGCTTAAATTGCAGCAAAGTCAGACATATTAACAAAGGCTACATTCCCCTCAGAGGAAGTTCTGCTTTTGCATTTGCACTACAGGACAACCAGCATGCACAGGTGCAAAAGTGGAACACAGCATTCACAGCCTCAGGAAAGGCAAACCATTATCTCACCAGTTCTATGCCAAACCACATTCTCTGCAAAATTTGCAAGAGTCCAGGCACCGAGATATCTTACTTTCAAATGAGAAAAGTAACCCAACCAAACATTTGCGTAATTAACAATGTTCAAACATTCTGCAAAGAACGTGTCCTTCAAAACAGCTCAAAATTTCAAACAGAGAAGTTATCCGTATCTTTATTGTGTTGGTGGCATCTAAAGATAAGAACATTTAAGATTTTTATTGTAGTATTTTTATTACAGTTTTATTTCATTTGACTGTAGTACTTCTGCTCAACTTTTGCATTGTGCATAAAAGCAAGAAAATAATATTTATACACTACGTACTGGCCAGTTTCTGCAGCTTTATTAATTTTATTCAGCGGGTATACTATTGCAGAGCAGAGCATAAAATAGGTATCATTGCTGACTAGGCTTTTTAAAATTATGCTACACCAGTGGTTCCCAAACTTTTTCTCCTGGGCCCCCACAGTGGTTTCCAAAGTATTTCTGCCTCCCCCTATGGCTTACAAATAGCTGTCTGGTTGAACGATGTTTGTCAGTGAAGGAGGTGGATTCTTAGAGACTCCCTGAAGCGGGGTGGGGGAAATCAACTTTTTTGGGGACAAAATGAATCGTAGCTGAATATAGACAACAACACCAGTAGCCTACAAGCTACTTGTTAACAAACTTAAGGTGCTGTATTGATATTAGCTAGCTAGTCATCTTTTAGCTATCATTACCTGTATCCAACAGTTTTATTCAACTCAGTCGGTTAGTTTGGGGGGGAAACTGTGAAAAGTTCTTTGCGTTTTGCTGGTTTGCTGCCATGATTCTAACACACCTGCGTAGCTCTGCACAGCAGCAGCAGGTCTCCTTCACTGCCGCACAGGTCTACACCTAGCGCGAGCGTCATATTAAACAGTTTTAACTGCTGATAGAAGTGACAGAGGACACAGATATGGGAAGTGCGGAAGACCCTACTGTATCAAAATGACAGATGAATAACAGAGAGTTGGCCATTCTAAGATAAAAACCCAGCGCATACAGCGTTCATGTTTTTTTTTTTTTTTTTGGTTTTTTTTTTTCTTCCGACCGGCTCCCCCCCCCCCCCCCCCCCCCTCATTGGCAGGGCGCNTAAAAACCCAGCCCATACAGCGTTTTTGTTTTTTTTTTTTGTTTGTGTTTTTTTTTTTCATCCAGACGGCTTCCCGCGCCCCCCCCCCCCTGTAATGGCATGGCGCCCCCCCTCGGGGGCGAGCCCCCCAGTTTGGGGACCTCTGTGCTACACTGACTGGAGTCACAAACTTTGACATATTGTTGAGACATTTTTAGATCAGTGGATCAGTGGAAAGTAACATATTATTTTGAAGTGTAAGAAAAATAAAACATGCTTTTCTAATTAAAAAATAATAATTATGTGAAAAGTGCAGTGAGCATTTTCTCACTTTCACTCTTTCACCGTAAATAAAATTTAATGGCAGGTAAAATTATCTGCCATTAAATTTTAGATTAGTTTATAAAATATCACAAACTTTGAGAGCATACCATGCGGCACTGTTGAATACATCCGATGAAAATGACAAGAGAGCAGTAAAGGTAAAGGTAAAGGTAAAGGTAATTTTATTTACATAGCACATTTTCAACAACAAGGCTATACAAAGTGCTTTCCAGAAATTGAAAGGAAATACAAGCAAAATAACAAACCAAAGGAAAGAGAAGAACAAAGAGAAAAATAATCTAATGTTGATCTAAGGTATGTATGTAACTAGGTGCTCCTGTTGCTAAGTATCCTCTGGTCTAATTCCATTTCTGGGTTGGAAGAACAGGAGTCTAAAAAGTAGTCTCGATCCAAAAGTGTCTCTGCATCTAGATGGTGAGTTTCTGAAAAAATAAGCTGAAGAGTGACTAAGTCTTTTTCTGGGTTAAAAGTGAGTACTCCACAGTTTCTAAATAACTGATAATAATCTAAAGATGAATAGCTAAATTCTAAGTTTGTTCTAAGTCCTTTTCTGGGTTAAAAGTGAGTAGTCACAGTTTCTAACAAGTAGTAGTATAAAAAGTAACTAAGTAGTGACTGTTCCTGTAATTCTGGATTCTAAGTTCATTGTAATTCTAATTCTAATTACGTTTCTGTAGCAGTATGAGTCTCTCTGCATAAAAGTTATCTAGGAAGTGTAATGTTGATCTAAATTGTGCGTACTCCACAATTTCTGATATTACTAATAAACTAAAATAATCTTTTTCTGGGTTAAAAAGTCAGTACTCCACAGTTTCTAACAAAATAAAATAAAAGAAGAAGAAAGGACACGTTAGGGCAAATGGCAACATTCAGCCAAAACAAAAGGCAAAATGAGTGAAGGCGGTGACATCACAG
>NW_015112848.1:0-21362 GCF_001443285.1 Poecilia latipinna
AGCTCATGGGGTGTGAATACTTTTGTAAGGCACCACATGAAACTGGAAGAGTGTCACTGTGCTGTTCCTAAAATAGCCAATTATATGTCTTAAACCATCAAGTTCAACCAGAGCTTAATGTTGTGTCCTGTACCTCGATTTCCACAGTAGGAGTGACTTCCTCCTCATCTTTTGGGTAGGGGATCTCCAGCACTGAGTTGATCTCTGAAGGCTCCAGAGGACGGGCTATTGAGCGCCCATCTGGCCAGTACACTTCAACATTTGTGGCCACATCCCTACCTGTTTAAGTAAAAAAAAAAAATGATTTCAGGTAAATATGATGCACACACAGAAAGAGGTTATGTGAGCTCAGCGAATCTATAGAGCAACAATTTACTGCATGTGTTGACAGTCGTGACTCTTCCATCTTTGTCTCCTTTTAGGGGACTTCGTTGCACTCTCTTCTCATCATTAACTGTTTTAATCAGGCACAGAGAAAGCTCATCTCCCGGGAGCCTCTGTGGATCTTAATTAAAGTAGCATTTTTAATGTAAACAGATCTTCAGTAACCCTGCCAGACAGGTGCACTGCCAGGGAGCCAGAGACTATTTCACCTGTTCTGAACCGAGATGACAACCTCTCACGGTGCTGCAGGGTGTATCACGTATAACTCCCTGAAAGTCTGGAGGTCCTTTCTAAAGTTACAACGTTTTGGAAAGTTTGCTGCTGCAGAGTGTAACGTGAAGGCCACAGGAGCCGACCTTTTCTTTGCAAGCCCTGGTGCAGAACTGAGAGAGACCAGAGAGCTCAAAGGATTAAAAACATGCTTTCCATACTTTTTTTTTTCTTTCCCTCTGTTAGTATCTAATCTTGGAATAATTTAGAAAATGAAGTATGTTATTTTAGAGCATGTCAAATAAAAAAGGGCTGTTAATACAGTGCAAAATTTACTAGTTGCAGCCTCACAGAGGAGCAGATTTAGCCGGCTGAAGGGCTGCCTGGTGCTTTAAATGTGATCTTACCAAGACCAAAGTGAGCGACAGGTTCCATCTCACACAGATACCCCGAGCCCCCATCAATAATCCGTGTGTGTGGGCCACTTTTCTTTGTGTAGACAACCACTTTAGCTCCTCGGGCAAAAGCTCCAAACTTGGTTCGGGGAATCACTCGGAGCCATGAGTTAGTGAGGCCCTGACACATGATGATGAGGAGGAGGAGGAAGAGGAGAAAGAGATGGGTCAGGGAAGGATGACTTATGCTTGACCACCCTACAGAATATAAAATGCTATTTAAGACCAGCACACTCACCTGATTGACTCTGTAGACAGAGAGCGGCTGTGCTGCGCTTTCGCCATGAGACACCACCAGTTCCAGACGGCCGTCACCATCAATATCTGTGGCTATGGCTCCTGTAGGCCCATCACAATAAACACTCCAGGAAGCAGGCTTTACAACAATTACTATCCTCATCAACAAAGATATGCACATAACTCAAGAATAATGCCGGTGACACATTTTCGGAACATTTTCAAAAGTGGAGCATTGGTGTCATCTAGTGGTTAGATGTGGTACTACCACATGAAACTTTCAGATTTTCTTGATGTGTTCATTCTGTCTGTAACATTTGCGCTTACAGTTAATGTAACAAAATATTTTTTTTCCCCTTTCACAACTTCAACAAAAAATATCTTAATCAGATTTAATTTTCTGTTTTATTAGACTTGATAGGCAGGTCTACAGACAATAACAGGGTTGTGCAAATAAAGGTTATTGATTGTTTTGACAAGATTACCAGTTCCTCGTCCATCAGGCTCTGCGGCCTCACCAATGTTCAACTCTTCTATCTGGGGGTCCGCATGTTCTCTCCTGCTCACCCTACGAAGGCACAACATTACCTTCACATTTCTGCACAGCATCAAAGCATTACCACTAAAACATAGAAAAACTAAAAATTAATTTACATCCACTTATTTTATTTCACTCGACGGCACACTGCAGAGAGATGTTTATTTACCTTTAGTTTATTTGTTCCAGAAGAAATATCAAGTAATAACCAAAAACACTGAACTCTGCAGCATTTATAGGCTGTGCTAATAAGTTATACCTTTCCCAAGCTGGTCTTTTGGTTGCATAAAATCAAAAAGAACATTATAAAACTTTATAATACAAACACAGAGCTGAGAATAGATCATATCCTCGACTAGAGACTAGGACCAGACAACACGATGTAAAGTAATTACATCAAAAGATGTTGCCTTGAAATAAGGAGTCTCTGTATTTGGCCTTTCTTAACAAACTGTTTCAGTTCTACTCCCAAAATATGCAGACATGGTTTAAGGCCTGGATTTGGCCTGTGAAATTGAATTCAGCAATCTAAGCATCGTAGATTAATTCCCTGTTACTACGGATTTAATAAGGGAGGCAATTACTTTTTCTAATAGTCACAGGTTGATTCGGATACCTTATGCACTGAATGAATAAAATTATCATTTGAAAACGACTTTTTTGTTTACTCAGTTTATCTTTGTCCAATATTTAAATTTGTTTGATGATCTGAAACATCCAAATGTGACGAAACAGAAGAGGCAAGTACTTTTTCACAGCACATGATGTCCACTTTATTGGACAGTTCAATTTCTTTTGATTATAAATCCAAGACTTAAAAATGTTACTAATAATTTTTGTCTATGGTTATCAATTGGTTTTGGACGTATGTTGCTCAGTGGCAGAGTAATTTTCTTGCATTTGGAAAGCTGACAGTTTCCTCCAGTTGTGTGCCCAACGTGCTCACCAATCTGTGCAAATTGGTGAATGGATCTGTAGTGTAAAGTGGCTTAAGTGGTCAGCATAACTCGAAAGGTTATATATAAGTTGAGTCCAATTACCGTCTCTGAGTGCTGTTTTTCTGCATTTGAAGTTTTCTGTTAACTTACATATTGGTGGTTATGAACAGTGACACACTACAAACTAGCAAAGCGTGCTGTATGCAAGGATACCATCAATAACCACACACATCCAGAACAAATGGCTGAATAGCTGACCACCATGCATGAAAGTGTTAGAGTTCCACATTTATAATGATTCGATATCTTAGAGCCACTAATGTAGTGATTTTAGCTGCTATAGCACTAACATCAGCTTGATATTGATTTGGCGTACTGGATTAATTAGCTTGTTCAAGCATGTTTTTATTTATTTATTTTTTCTGTGCCAAAGAGGAGAAAAAATAAGCTTGTTCATCTCCACAGAAGACAATGGCTGAGCCACTGGCTGAGAAGTAGTGACCTCTTTCAGACCAGAAAGATAGATTTTTCTTGGGTGACCTGGCGTGGAGAAATATTCTGATCCGGGAGATCTCTGGAGAACAGACTGATTACTGATATTCTGTGTGAACTGAAATTTGAATCCTGTTCAGAAAACTTTGCCAAATCAGATTTTACTCAGAGAGGAAAGGGTTCATTTTGCTATCAGTCAACCAATCACACGTTTTGCACATTTTGAGCACTGAGTTAATTAATATTATCTAGAGAGGAAACCAAACCATGAACAAAGAAAGATCTTAAAACTGTCTTAATGAAAGAATCATTCATGTGTGAAGAAGGAAGAGGCGGGACGCCAGACTAGATAACTATCCTTTTCCTGGAAATTTAAATTCCCTGCAGCTTTCAAGCATAACATTTGAATATTAAATCAAGACACAAGAGCATTTTATTAACCTCCTCATCAAAGTGCTCATAAATCTCATATTTGCAGTGCAAACACCTAAGAGTGTTTGGGTTTCACTCACTGTCAGTACCTAAAGAGTCTGTTGGCTGAGGGTCCCCTGTAGGCGATGTTATTGAAGAACACCTCCAACTCGTTGTCATTATCAAAGTCAGCAACAATGACTGTCCGCACCGGAGATGGCATGGAAAACTTCTGGGAGGCAATGTCCTGAGGAAAAGGGGAACAGGAGAGAAAACAAGTGCCATTTTTCTATTGAGTAGGTGTATTCATTCATCTTCTCATCATTTGTATTTATCTAATACTGCTCACATGTAAGCTCTTGCTTCGAGTTTGAATAATCCTCTCCAAATGTTTATTCGCTTTGAGAAAAAAAAAAATAAATTATCTGTGATGCAACACGTGTACTTTTTTTTGCATAAACAATCACTGTCAGTGATGGATTATTGCTTTAAAGAGCAGAGCACAAAATAATAACACAAATATATTGTTGATATGAGAAAATGGCAGCTTGACAGAGCTGAGTGCTTGTCTGTAAACAGAAATAGCTGCTTAAGTGCAACAGAAGTATGACAGTGTCTTGTTATAAGCCGATACTTTTTACAGGATTTCAGAATTCCAGATTTTTCCAGTTGACATTTCCAGATATCTCATTCCATTTTCTGACCAGTTTGGACATGGCAGTACAGCTAAGGTAATGTTGCTGACTTTTCCGTGTTGTTTCGGTTTTGTTCGGAGTTTCCGCCGTGTCATATTCTGCTAATCTGGTTTCTCTTGCATGTTGAGTCATATTCACATACTGTTTTATAAAACAGTATAGATATAGAGCAGTAGATATATCCATAAGCCACTTTATAGACCAATTTATCACATTTTGTCTTATTTTTCTTTTTACCTCTGTGTTTAGATACATCCCATTTAGGTTAAGGCGTACCTGATGCATCTAGTATTCTTTTGCCATTTTGAGCCCATGGCTCCCTCAGTTATGCTTCTCCCCATACCACAGCAGTAATGGTTATGGGGAAACAGATGAAAAAAGTATTTCTTAGTCCTTTTCAGACATTGGGGCACACAGGTTAGACGCCTCCCCTCTACTCCACTTCCTAAAGAAAAGTTTCTGCAGTAGTTGAGTTCTTGCATGAGGAAGTAACAGATATGTCCTCGCTTCAGTGAGCTGGTGATAAGTCTTGAAAGAGTTATAGAGCGGCCCTTCACTCCTCCCAGTATTTACTCCCTGTTTTAATTATAAGGCTCATAAAGCTGCAGAGGTAGGGGCCGCCCACATTGACCTTCTCCTGCTCAGGTGAAGGAGAGGGGATTGCTGTCTGAGGCGCTAAGGGAACAACTACATTCACTGTGTCACTTGCTTAAGTGCAGAGACAAAAAATCTGAGCGAATAAACATAACATTAACATTTTGAGTTGAAAATCGGATCCATCACGACATGGAGCAAGTGTGCGTGTTGAAGTTAGTACACATTTTAATTCACTTAATTATTTATTATTTTTACTTTTAGATCAAATCCACTGCAATTAATCGCCATCAAAAAAAGAGGAATATGTGCCAAGAGGCCGGCGGCAGATCATTTCACTCTCAGCATTTTGTCAGATGAGAGTGAAATTAAATATTAAGTACAGACACTTTTGCCCACATGCAAAACAGTATCGGTCTACAAACCATGCCCTGTGTGAAAAATGGTAGTGGCAGCATCATGCTATGGGGATGGATTTTTTTTTTTTTTTTTTTCGGTAAAGAGGATGTGGGAAGTGGTTGGAGCAGATAGGATGATGGAGGGAGCTGTAAGCATACCTCAACCTGTTTTATCTATTTATGGTAAGATTTTTCTGATTACAGATGCTCTCCGTCCAGTCTGACTGATGATGACCTAACTATGGACAAGAATCGATAAACTTTCTGTTTCTGCAAACTGTTAAATCAGGATCTGGATACAAATGGACAACACACTTTTCAGATTTTTACTTGGGGAAAAAAATTGGACTATGCACTATTTTCTTGACACTTTCCACAATTATGTACACATTTTTGTTATCTGTCAGATAAATATCCCTACAAACTACACTGATGTTTCCCAATGACAAAATGTGGAAAAAAATGGGATATGAATGCTTCTAAGATAAAGTACTTTTATTTTTGTTCTGTGGTGATTGAGGAAAAAGCCGTAATAAAATAAGTGATAATTGATCATAATTATATGTAATAAATCAAATTCCTTACAAATCTCCTCACAAAAAGCTTTTTTTATCAAAATACCTTATTTGCAACAACAGAATCTCACTTTAAGTGCATTTTCAATAAACAAGAAAAATTGTATAACTTCTGCTAAGGCCATCTTCCAAATATATAAATTGATTTTATGTATTGGATGTGTGGGCGTGTGTGTATATATATATGCAGGTACCCAACCTACTGTAAAGAGTAACCTATCTAACAGATTTTAATTAAACATCAAATGGCCCAATCTGCACTTTCCATTACCAAGGCAAAGCTGCTGGCTCAGCCCGATTTAAGTGTTGGTTTATTGAAGTGATACAACAGCTTCATTATTCAAACCAAAGGTCAATATTGGATAATATGGAAAAGTCTCAGCTTTTCTGGTGTCTGAATATGTTGTTGGCTTGAGATTTAACTTGTTGTCAAACAGGAAAACACTATGCCCTAATTTTGTTTGTCTTATCCGTAAGAGTGTGGAAGAGTTGAGACGTGTGTGTTGGTATGATTGAGTAGTCTTGGGGCTAAGTATCACACATTAACCCCATACTTGACCCATATAAAAATGGCTCCTGTGACGTTTATCTCCCGTGTAAAGGATGTGGGGGCAGGCAGTGAGAGGTAGATCACCGAGCACGAAGGGAAGGGTCTGCAGATTCACACCCAGCGCAGCTCATTCCTCTGTGTCTGCAGCCGAGTGACATAAAGACCCCAAACGGCACATGTACGACGCTGGTCATTGATGGAGTAAATCACAGGAGCCTTTGAATACCACTTAAACCCAAACTGAAGCTCCATGAGAGGTGCTAATGCATTAGCCCATTGTTAGCACTAACAAGAACACATTCACTGTGATAACAGTTTAGATTTGCTGATTTTATCCTGGTTTCTCATTAGACATTGATTTTGATCAGAGGACAACAAATGGAGACTAACAACCTGAGATGTGAAATGTGTTTTTTGATTGTGGGAATCACTGATCGAGATTTTATCATGCTCAAAGACAACATGATAAAATATGTTGTCTGGATTATGCACAGAGCTGCCAGTGAGTTTTAAATTGGTACTTAATTATGGAGTAAATTCCATAAAGTTACTCCATAATTAAGTAATTACAAAATCGTTATTACTTATAACAGTTTTGCATTTATTATTGGCCTATTTTCTATATTCTTCACTGGTCAGGTTCTCCTAATGGTACCAGATTGCAGTTTTATATCTATCAATAAAAAACATATTCTGTGTGAGAAACAAAACTGTAAGATGTTTTTAGTTTAGAAAATAATTATAAATTAATAATTTAAAAAAAATCTTTTTTGTATTTTCTAAATGATGTGCATGTATGTGTGAACCTTTGGATCATGAGCCATTCAAATGTCGTTTGTTTTGTGGAACCACATACAGGATTTTTATTTTTTTTTCTAAGACATCATTTCACCTTAAATTTCTGCTTGCGGTTGTTTAGCTGTATGTACAGGCGGTGAGGTCCATTCCAGTTCCCGTACACGATGTCAGTCCTGCCGTCGCGGTTAAAATCTGCCAGTGCCACCCCTCTGCCATGCTGCATGGGGTCCTCCACTCCTGGAAGTACATACCGAAAGGTTCTTTCATACTCTAAAGCCTAGACGTGTTTAGTTTCTTCAAAATGTACACTGCATGTCCCTTACCGGCCTGCTGCGCAACATCAGTAAAAGTTCCATCGCCGTTGTTTCTGAACAGGAAGTTGGATCCGTACTCATTGTCGCAGAAGATATCAGATAGAGTTTGACTAACAATTGGCCCCACCACCACGCCTCTCCCCCCTGTGCAGATGGATACGGCGAGAGAAGGTCCCTCAGTAAGACAAAATAAGGCAGCTAGTTAAACAGAGAAGAAGTTTTTTGAAAGAGAAAAAAAGAATGAAACCGGGAAGGTGAAATACTGTACTGAACAACAGGAGAGAGATCGACTCCATAACAGAAGGGAATTATAAGAGATCATTAGTGTCTTTTCGGTCCATTTGCTTCGAACTGTGTAGGGCTTTTTTTTGCTGACACAGACTCCAATTCTGATGGCTACAAACACAGGTAAATAACTACAAGGGAAGTACAAGTGCAAACAAATACAGCGGACTAGTGATACAACACATACTGAGATGTTTTGCATTAACCAAAGACTAGCAGTAATTTAATCACCAAGATGGAAAAAAACAAAAAATCACAGCGAATATCACCCCATGATTTTCCAATGACTTCCTATAAAGTAAAAGCATCTTGCTAGAGAGTTTCATCTCAGACCAGCAGAGTTTAATTATATAGCTGACGGGGCTTTGATTGCCCTTTCTCCGTGCAGAGTCAGTGCTGTGAGTGAGTCAGGCCCTGCGCCTGATTTACTGGCCCGCTTCATCAGCCCGGACAAATATCACTTGCCCCCAACAGCAATAAACCACGAAACGCCTCTCCAGAGATATGTAACCATCAGATATACAACTTCACAGGCTGTCCGTCTGCTCTGATTAACAGCAGTCTGATGACAAAGCCGTCCAGCTAACATCACTCACAGTAACTGTGAACCAGCTCGCTCTGGCCCCCTGGGTGGATCAGATGATGTCCTTCACGTGGGAAAAAAAAAAAAGAAAAAAAAAATGTTCCAGAGATGATAAAGCTTAATTCTGTCGCTCTCAAACACAAAGTCATTGCCCATTTTCGAAACTCAGTGGAACATCAACATCAAGGACTTTTCAGTGGTTACAATAAAGTTTCATTAACAGGTGATCTCACTCTTGGTTATGAGGAAACAAATCATACTTAGGTTGGGCCTTTCTGGCATTTACTGCTCCACTTTTCTATACATCACTGGCTGTACAGCGAGCTTGAATTGAGTCACAGAGATGAGGGAGTTCTGGCTTTAGAGCTCTAAAATGAAAGAACAGACGGCTGGCAAAAGTGTTGAACTCATTTGAACAGTTTTAAAGAAAATGCAGAAATAAATTCAGGAAAACAAAATATCTATTAAAGGAAAAAGTATTCATAAAACCACAGATTTGTAACTAAAATAAAAAATACTTCAAAAGACCAACATCAAAAGAACACAAAGCCTATGCTAAGAAGTTTAACTGGATATAAATTGGATTTAGCTCTTTGAACTATTCAGGCCTTTTCAGCATGTTGTGTCTGGTAAACCATTGGAGCCAATTGGCCAGATGTTTTAGATCACCATGCTGCTGAAAGATGCAGGGACAACACATTTTCACTTTTCTGGCACAGGCCGCCATATTTGTATTTAAAATAGTTTTTTACATTTCAAAGGCTTCAGAATGCCATTGGCTCAGACAAGGTGCTGATGGCCCTTGGAAAGAGACACTAGCACACTCCATCACACATTATCCTCCATTAACAGCGGACAAATAGTACTTTTCCAAATATCCACCCTGTGTTTCATGCCAGACCTACATGAAGTATTTGCTTCTAAAACACTCAAGTTTAATTTCATCTGATCGAAGCACATGGCTCAGGTTCCAGTGAGGTTTGGCAGATTCCACGCTTGGTGATCGTATGGACATAAAAAGTTATTTTCTAAAGACTTCTCTTCTGATCATATTGTTGTCAGGGAGCAAGTAGACCTGGTGAGTCCAAGATGCCACTTTTTGCTATTTCTGAAACATTAAGTTTGTATCGTGAAAAGATAACGTTGGCTGATCTTCGGTTGTTTGTCTGAATACCAGTTTTTACCATTTTATTTTTGCCAATACAGGAAGATTTAGGCAGTTAGCTATTTTCATGTGGACATTTTCAAAATTAGGAAAAACGACACACGTCTCCATAGCTTGAAGGGTATTTTCTTCAAGTTACACCTATAAATACATTGAGAATGTTATTATTTATTGGCAGCTGATTTGGTATAATCTCTTGCCTTCCAGTGAATGCTCTACTAACGTCTTTGTGAAAACACAATAGAACCGAAAGACGTTCTCATTTACTCCCTTCTTTCTTTTCTCCTTCTCTGGAGAACCTAGCTCTATTGCTCATATTTGACGCCAAACAATCCACCTTTACGGACTTTTTTGTCGTAGAATCCACTGCAACAAAAGGCAGATTCCTTACGACAGATGTCAGCATTGATAACACTTTAAGGGCAGGTAGCGCAAACAAATCATCAAGACCTATTGCACAGTCTCCATAAGCTCTTGACACCTACCAATTAGTTTGTTAACTCCAGCTTGCTCTGCAACATTGGAGAGGGCAATGACTCCCTCGGAGAGGTCACTGGCTACCTCGTCCATCTCTATGAGAGCGTGAGGTCCCACGTTTCCACTGGCGTAGTTGGCGATATAGATAGCATAGCGGCCGGTACCCTGCAGAAAAAAACACGTGCCGTTTTCATTAAATTACATCTGTTGACATTTTAAAGCACAAACTCAGACATGTGAGAAAACAGCTCGGCCGTTTGACCTTTCTGGGAGCTTGAGAGGTAACATTTATTGCCGCCACTTAACTCGAACATATGAACCAGATACTTGTGATTAAATAAAAATTACTCTGGAAGTAAGGCTAAGTGGTTGAAGATCAAAAGGTCAAGCATGGAAATGACATTTCTATTTTAACATGTTTATTAGCAAAGGTAACCTTTCCTATCTCTTGTTTCTCTGTTTTGCTTCTCTGAATTGACATTGCAGCAATGATTGTTGCAGAATTCAGTTTACAGTGGAAAAAGGTCAGTATGAGTTAAAAAAAAAAAAAAAAGGCTCAGATTTCAGTCCAGAAACAGACCTGGGGCTTAAAAACCTTTTCTCATCTGAATGTTCTGACTTTTAAACAACCATGCCTCTGTGATGTTTCCCATTGATTGATAATGCAGTGTAAATCTATGTGGAATTGGGAATTGCTTCTATATGGCACATCATAGTTATTCTCTAAAGCGTACGTTGCTCTTTTTTTCACAATATTGCTGTAAATGAGCTCAAATTGAAGAAAAAAAAATGACTCCCTGTTGGCAAGAGTGATTAATAAAAGCTACAAAATGCATAATTAACTTCTATGCTTGACTATTGTAAAGTTTCATTGCCAGGAAAAGCGTTCAGCTGGTCTAAAATGCTGCGGTAACAGTTCTGATGAAGAAGAAGAAGGAGAAAAAAGAAAGTTTTAGCTTTGCTTTTTTTTGGTCTCCTGCAGAATGCAGAAAAAAATGTAAAATTTTATATTCAATATTGGATTGCTCATTGTGTCACTGGCTCCCTAAGAACTTTCCACTTAACCTGCAGCTTTACTTTTGGTTGCAAGAATATTTTAAGGTAAAATGGAGACTCGCTTTCTGTGAGGCAGACCAGCAGCTGCCTGAGAATTTGGTGCTGCATTAACTTCAGGTAAAAATCTAAACGGTTGCGCATAGTCTGACTGAAGCCGAACTAAGGTCAGGTGTCTTTGGGACGTTCATTTTCCCACGCACCCTTCAAGGTCCACAAGAGTCGAGTTCCTGTGAAAACCCTTCTGAATCAGTTTACCTCATGGTGTTTTGACATGAGTGAGGTTTACAAAAGTATAGCAAACCCAGCTAACATGGAACAATTCTTACAAGTTCATAAGTTGGGAGGAGGAGGAGGAGGAGGAGGAAATGATGACTGACGAGTTGCAACATCACATTTTACTTTCAATGTTATCAGAAAGAAAAAAAAAAACACAAAGCGTCGGTGGGACATTTCTCACTGCAGCAGAGCAGAACTGAGCAGGTTTTAATGTTTTAGTCCAACAGTTGTACTTCCTGTTGGCACAACTGATCCTCAAAACTATCCACGCTGCTCACTGGCTGAAAGACTGGTTTCTGGAAGATGAGCAGTTTGGGATCGTTTTCCACGTACACAAACATTCCCGTGAAATTCTGACCAATCGTACAACGGTTTTGCATGCAGAGGGGCGCTAAAGTTTCGCCGTGGGGGTTTTGACAACAAGGGGTGGAGAACAAAATGAAGTGATTCTCAACACGCAACAGTGACAATGAGAACCAATTTTATCAGTCTGGCTTGACAACGCAGAGACCTCAACTAAAACAGGGTGAAATAAGTGAGATGTTTGTTGATTTAAACTAAAAAGAGAGAAGGAACTTTTCTCCATTTAAATGACTTTTTTATATATATTCTGCACCTATTAAGCACCTTTTTCCTCATCAAACCTTCTCTGTTCTCCCTTCATCTCCATTCACCCTGCTTTTTACCCCTTGTCCCCTCTTACTCAGCCTGGCACTTCTTGCTCTGCCTCCCTTTGGAGATTAATTTCACACTCCATTATCAGTCAGAGTCCCTGCAGACACAAACTCACAGACGGAACCACACTAATAGACTATACACTCGATTTAAATGAGCTTTCCCACCAGGCCTAACGCGTTTCCATCAATACGAATGCATGCACGTATGCAAGGCCACACAAATAAAAGCCATCTGACCATTTTTGCGCACCCTACTGTATTCCTACGTGGAAAGTAAGGTAAACAAGTCGGGCTGATGTAAATGCCACTTTACCGTGCACAATATGATGAGCCGTTTCACAGAAGTACACACACATAAAGGAAAAACGGAAAAAAAAAAAAAAAACAGTTAAGTGTAATGAAAAACCTGAAGGCTAGTGGTTGTTACTTAACAAAGTTAAAAGTCAATGATTTTTCAATAAGTCTTCACCCTAGGCTAATTCTTGTCACTGAGACTGGCAGTCACGACAGCTTCTCATATGTTCCAGCACTAAAGCTGCATGTGTTAATAATCAAAGCCTTTAAAGAAAAGAATGAATGACTTAGCACATGCAATACCATTTTTTTTTTTGTTTTTTTTATCAACAGAAACTGTTTGTCATTCGTCTCAAAATTTGCCGTCACTGTAAAAAATAAATCTCTTATTTGAGCTTGTAAAGTCCACTTATTTTCTCCGGGTCCTGCTCAAAGTGGGCCGATCCATCAGCCCCGTGTGAGACGCCTCAATATGTCAGTCTCATCAGTTCTTTTAGGAATAATAATGGGACGTCAGCTTCAAGGAGACCTGGAGAGACGGGATGGCCCGATGACAAATGCTCTTCGTCTGCTACAAGATAACATTTTATTTATGGGTAAACAAGATCAAGCACATTAACCACTCGGCCGACAACGCAGCACACTTTGGCTCCTCTCTGCAGTCGCTCCGAACACGTTCCAATAAAACACGCTCAGCAAAAAGGAACGCTCGGATCTGCTCGAACTGGCATGCAAGAGCGCGCATCATTGCTTTTGGCTTCTCCTAAAAGAACTATGCTATTAAAGAAGATATCTTTCCGATCTACTTGGCACCTGCACCTCCTATCAGTGCTCAGTGAGATGGGACTGTTAAAAAAAAAAAAAGAAAGAAAAAACTATTGTAATCCCTGCTATCCTCTTTCGCCTATTACTATCTTTATCCCATCCTCTTATTAGAAGGGAGAGCTGTGTGTGTTTGTGTGCGAGATAAGAGACAAAGACAGAGCATGTCCGTCAGAGCAGGGGGGAAAAATTGTAAGTGAGAGAAGGATAAAAACAAAAGAAATGAAAGGAAGGAGGACACAGCTACAGGCAGGAAGCAGAAGCGTGCAGTCATCACTCCCTTCCTCTCTTTGTAGGATGCGTTCTGTAAAACAAACGAGCCTTTGCTTCTGTAATTACACTGGTGCGATGGACAGAGGAGAGAAAATAGCGCACCATTCGCCCAAATGAACTGTCAGAGCACATGCTGAGAAGGGCGGCGTAGGCAGGGCATGACTTATCACTGGTAAACAAACAGAAGCAACCGTGCATGTACGTAGAAGACACTACTAGCTGGAGTGGGTGTGTGCGGGGAGGGGGGAAGCAGACTTCATACTGTACTCTGGTCTGTATGCGTGCATATGTGTGTGTGTGTGTGTGTGTGAAGTACCTTTCTGTCTATGCAGGCCACAGAGCGCCCGGCCATGGGGTTGGCCACGTCCCGGTGCTCGTTTATATCGTCGTTCAGCAGGTCCTCGAAGCGACCGTTGCGAAACTTGAACAGTTTGTCTGAGTAGGTCGCCCGACCTTCGTGTAGGTGTGAGGAGGTAAAAAATAATAAAAAAAAAAAAGACGGTAAGTTTACGTGAGGTAAAGAGGCAATTTATGAAGAATGACAAATCCAAGTGATAGAAAAGGAAATGTAGAGTTGCCGTGGTAGAAATGTGAACATTGAGTTTTCAGAAAAATGACAACGGGGCGGTGCTGCAGTGTTAACAGCGCGCTCACTGCAGCCCTCTCTATGATTTATCGCTGCACAAAAGCTTATCTGTTATCTGACGAGGACTCAGATGAGATAAGTTCGGTTACTGCTTTCAGATTCTCCTCCTTGGATACAGTGTGCAGACCGTGTGCCTTTGTAATAGCCTGTACTGTACCGGAGAAGGCATTGTTGGTGTTGAGGACATAAATCTCCTCCCGTCCATCTCCGTCTATGTCGCACGCTGTCACTCCTATGGCATTGCCTTGACGATCCCTGAGCGCATAGAACGGGGAGCTCGGGTCGTCTACGGCGATGTTGACAAGCCCTTTTCTCTGTTTATCGTACTTCAGCACCAGGTTTGGACCGTTGTATCTGTGAACATGTGGAAACAAAGTGATTCTCTATTTATAAATCGGAGCTAATCATGTGGACTGAAAGCATGCTCACCAAATTACCCGCTTATTTGATTTCTTTTTTATTATCTGAGCCAGTTCATTTGTGTATTTCTTTATTAGGGGATATGCTGTACCCAGTCAAATAACAATAAGTCAAAAAATAAATAAATAAATAAATAAACAAACAAACAAACAAAAAAATAATAATTTTCTGATTTTAATGCAGATGGGCACCTGGTAGCAACTATCTTTAAAGTCATCTTCAGAGACCTCTCGGCCACATAAAAAAAAAAAAAATCCTTTTAATCCAACATGTTCTTCCAGAAAGTTAGTGTTCCTAACGTACAATTCAAATGGAGCGGGTTGCTCTCAGGTGCTCACCTGTACTAAAGTCAGAATTTTTAGAAAAATGTCAGAATTATTTTTTTTCTTCCATAGATTAAGATCAGGATTTTTCTTTTTCTTCTTCTTTTTTTTAATGTATTCCATTGGCCCAAATCCTCTTCTGTACTAGATTGAAAACTTGTAAAAATAAAAAGTGGATACTTAACTAGGTAACACCTTTACGTCGGATTTCATACAGAGTTTTACAACATGCTACCTAAGAAAACATATTACTAAATTTGAACCAAATCAGGGTTCGGGATTCCTCTCGTAAAAGATCAGCATATTGTTGCATCAGCTCATATTCAGTTGCATGGTAAATTGTGAAGGAGATAGGTAAATATGTTACTCAAATGTTTTATTCTGTATTTTATTTTGTAATCACATAGGTTGTATACCTTAAAAAGTGACCAATATTCATTTCCAACTGAAAGGCATTAAGCTTCAAAATTATTTGTTAGTTTTGTACAAGCATAGTTTTTTGAACATCTGGAATACTTCTTTGGAAGTTTTTTTTTTTTTTTTAATTAAATACTTATCTCTGTCTGTCAGATTGGTTTGTTACATCAAATTTACCAACAGCCAAAAGTAATGAACCAGCCGGGCAAATTTTGTTCCCATCTGCTGTTCAGAACAGGACTTGCCTTCAAATTGAGCTTCAAAAGGAGCGTGGACAACAATAAAGAAACCAACCTGAAAATCATGAAATCATAAAACAACGATTTCATGAACGACTAAAAAAAAAAAAAAAAACCTGACAGCATAAGAAGTTGATAAGCGCCTCATAAATAACAGTCTGGGACGTTTGCTTTATCATTTCCAGCATGAGTCACATGAAATATATTTAGGTTCCAGACATCCTTGTGTGAGATTAAAAATGCCTAAAGTGATCATTGTTATGATTACTGGAGGTCAGCAACACAGGTGCAATATAAACTATATGGAAGCTATTCAAGCAAAGATTCTCCTAATGGCAAATGAAATTACATCCTCTAGAAGGCTGTGGGATGATCCTCTTCCTGGGATACCTGCTGAATAGGTTGTTTTGGCTAAATTACATTTAGTAAGCACCCTCATTTGGGCTTATCTATATTCTGTTAAGCATTGAGAATCTCATTGCTGCTTCATTGGATAGTGAGAGGCTTGCAAAGCTATTCCCATCAGTGGCATTCTATTCAATCACATCCATTTTCATCAGTTGAGTGAGCTTCAGGGCACCTTAATGTCCCCTCTTCTAGTTTTTCACCTTTGTTTTAAAGGTTTACCTTTGGAAAGTGACAGTGGCTTTTGGTTTTAGTCTTCAGTGCTACACAGCACTCTAAGCAGTTGCTGTTTTTAAGAATATGTGGGTCACCTAAAACATCGGATCAAGGTCAAGAAGCCAGTGAATTAAAAGAGAAACACTCCTCTCACCCAGCCACAAATATCTCCAGGTCTCCGTCGCCGTCCACGTCAGTGACAGCCATGCCGTAGTTGAGCTGGCTGGGGTTGTTTTCGTAGTCCGGACGGAGAACGGTCTTGGTTACAGCAGAGAACACGGGCTCCGACCGCTGAGCCGAGGAGTGGGCGTGCAGGAAGAACAGCAGGCACAGCAGCATCTTCACCTGAAGAGTAAAACACACCATTTGCCCCTGCAAAAACCGGATTGACTCTTTATTTTGTCCATCAAAATCCGTCGGCTGTGATGTTTGAATAATCAAAAATAGCTTACTCACCTTTCACCTGCTCACACAATCGTTCTGTTAGTTGAAAATGCAAAGTCTAAAAACTTATTGTGATCGGTGAGTACTTAGTTTTGTTAAGACGTACAGAAAATGGTCAATCTCCGAGTCAGCCGCATTCTGCAGGTCTAAGATCTGAACAACCCATCACATGTGGACAGGACAGAAAATCCATACATGAATCGAACATTCTGGTGAGCAAAGAGGAAACCAATATGACCTGATACACCAGGCATAAGGTGCTGCTCACTCAGACTTGTGTTTATCTTTGAGTGGGGATGAAAGGTTCGGATTGAAAACAGTTTGGTGTGTAAAAGCATTCAGGCATGGGATTTTGGAAAAATATAGAAGGAATGTAATTACTGAGAAAGAAAAAAAAGGCAGGTCACCTTCTCATAGCCAAAATAAACTTTACACACGCCTCATTTACACACACAAACACACACACACACACACACGCACTAAAAGGTGTTTACAAGCTGAAGATTTGATTTTCTCTTTTCATGGATTTATGAACTCATCCCTCGTCATTCCTTCTGTGACACCGATGAGTCGCTCCCTCCTCCGCTTCCCGACTGCTGCATATTCTTTCCCTCAGCTCTGAGTGTTCCAGTGATGTATGGCTCTTTAACGTCTCCTTCAACAATTCAATTTGAGATAAAACTATTGCGCTGTTTGCGTAATGCTCTGCAGTAAGTCGAGGAGGCACCTCAGCTGACACCTACAGAAATACAGCTGGGTACCGCCGCTAATTTGCAGGCAAGCTGTGCTGCGATAATGCACACTGGTTATCTGGCAGAAATGTAGACAGTGGCTGTTAGCAGGAAGGGTTAATTAACAGCAGTGTCTCCCTATTAGAGCAGGGTGAAATGACAAATGAGCTGGCTAGTTCAGGAAGCAGTTTTGCAGAATGAGAAATTTACCCCAATGTGAGATAGAAGAGCTAACGTATAAATTACTAAGAGTAAAGACTTGTGAGAAGTAAAAAAAAAAAAAAGAGGATTGTTGAGAAAAGTGAAAAAGCAGAATTGTGCTGCAGACTATTTGACAGTTAAAATCTCCAGGAGCTTTTTTTTTTTTTTTTTTTTTTTTACACGGTTAAATCTTTCCTGAGTGTCGGAAAATGGATCCACGGCGCCTCCTTGAATTCTTCAGGCTACTTTAAGTTTATATGTAATCAAAGTCCAGTTCTTAACACGTCTCTATGGGTGTGTCCAAATTAAGGAGTTGCATCCTTCCAATGACCTGGCCTGGACGGTCTAGCTTTCAGATTTAAACATGCCCTTACCTCAGTGTATGTCCTTCCACCTAACATGGCAGCTCTAAACACAAGCTGGTAAAAATCGAGCCCAAAATCTTGCATCTTTAGTTACTAATTTATTTCTTTTTAATTTTTTATTTATTTTTTTACAAAAATGTTGTTAGAAAACATGTCCGTGCAAGTGACAAAAGCACAGCCACTTTAAGCTTTTAACTTCCGTACTGCCAAATTTTAATAGAGCTTTATTTAAAACTGTACTCCTCTCCCACTTTAACTCCTGTTTCATCTGCTTTTGTACCAAAAACAAAAATCTGTCTTTCAGCCCTCAATACATCTTGGGTTGGGATGGACTGCAAAGGACACACCAGACCTTCCCTTCGAATTCGGACAGCCTTCATCACATCACTGTCACGTAACTGGTCATCAAATGCGGCCTTAGAAAGATGCAGTTACTGAATTAGGACACATGGCATGATAATTAGCTGACATCAATTTAGCCCCGCCCAAAAAGAACAAGAGATGACATGATTTTCTGTCACACAGTTCCTTTGACTCTGTTAATTATGACAGCTTCAAACTTTATCTGATAACAGGTAAAGAGTCGATGGTTCCAAATTCAGATCTTGTTGGCTAAATTGCAGAGCATCTTTTGACTATCAAGTTAGCATGACTTCCAGAAGCAATGTTTGATTTCAAACACATTTGATCTAGCTCATGTCAGACCTTAGCTAAAAGTGACAGGAAGTCACATTCCAGGGTTCTGAACAGTGTCACCTACTGGCTATGTGGACATATTGCGAGCCACTGCGTAATTGCCTGTGTTGCAGCCAAATACCGTACTGTAAAAGAGTAAACATGCAGACCAAATTTTGTGTACAGTATTTACTGACCAGGGATGTCCTGGGCATCCTTGTTCCAAGTAAATCAAATCACTTCCAAAGAGAAATATTCAAAGGAGATTTTGAAGGGACCTAAAGTAGCTGCTGTCCAAAAACCAACATACATCATCTTTGTTAATCCATTAGGTGTTTGGAAGCTACATGCTAACCAGTATTTGGAATAAGGGTGCCAAAAATCTTTGGCAATGGTGTTTAAAACAAACATGAGACAGTATTATGAGTGCTTCTTTGTCTTGCATGCAAGTGTGTGAAAGTCTTTCATTGTTCTTATGCAAGTGCATCAGATAAATGGTGATTTTTTTTTTTTGACTTTTGCTGAGAACCCTGCAAATCAATGGGTGAACTTTTGATATTATGCATGTTTGAGTCAAGAAGGGTGAATGGCTTCATTCCCATGGTACATTTTTAGTTAAGTATCTGCCCAAAAACTCTGTTATAGAGCCTCTATAATTCAGACTTAAAAAAAATGCTGGCTGAAACCACAGGGGCCTTTTTGATTTGATTAAGCCATGAGGTATTACATTATCCAGCCAAGGACATAGAATCGCTTTGCCCAACATTCAGTGCAGTAAAGACCTAGACATCCCACTCAAGTGAAGCTGTGATGGATCCACAAAACATTTCATGTACGCGTTGAGGTTTTTACGGTGAGATATCTGCAGGGTCAACAATAATAATGGGAAGCAACACATTTGTTCCAAACCAGTCAAATACCATACAAAAGCGCTGGGAAAAAAAACAAAAAAAAAAAAAACAATGCTGTTTGAAGCCGAGTGATGTTTTTCCATTAGATTATTTATACGAGCGGTAAGAGGCCATTACCACAGCGTGCAACATCAGCATGTGCTTTCTGGAGCGTTCCTGCCCAGCTCTGATCCTGATAACACTGCGACAAAAGAGCCAGCAACATCTTCACTTTCAAACACACTCTTCCAGATGCTCTTCCCTTATGAAGGACAATCCTTACTGCAGAACACACACACACACACACACACACACACACACACACACACACACACACTATACTACATCAAAACCAGTGATTTGCTCTTATTTTAGCAGGTAACACTGCACTTATATTCAGTTTGTCTATTATTTATCACAGTGGGAACAGGATGGAACTTCTTAAACTTCCCATTGAAACAAAGACACAAGGCACACTACTTTAAGATTACATTTTTGAAAACTTTAGCAAATAATTTTTTGATATTAAATGAGTTTAGAAAATGTGAATTATTTAGTGATTTGTTCATAACTCCCTCTGTCTATCTAATATATATACATATACAATTACTAGTTCATATATCAATTAATTCTCGATTTATAAGAAACAACCACAAAGTATGGTTATTTTTTGTTAGTTTTCACAGTAAGAAAACTAACAAAAGATGCCACTTCTGCAAACATAACTCTGATAATTCTAAATAATAATAATAATAATAATAATAATAATAATAATAATAAAACAAGTCCATCTATCTACTATCTAGCTACCTATCTGAGCTTCTAACTACAAATTTTTGTCAAAAATAATTTTCCTTAATAAAGGAATAACAATAATCAGGAGAAGTAAGCAAGAAAATCTTCTTGAAATACAACTGCTGCAATCATTACTCTTCTGTCAAATTTACTCTCTTTCCATCAGCATTTTAAAGGTGTGCAGCGCCACTTCATCCGTGTCCATTACCGCCACTGCAGGTGGTTAATTAAAGCATGTTTCCTTTGTTAGCAAGCGACTTAATCAAGGTTAACTGTTTGCTTTGAGGAGAGTCGGAGGGGGGAACGCAGAAAAAAGTTACGGTCAAATTGAAAGCAACTTTGTTATGTCGCTGCAGCACAATCCAGCCGAGCGCTGCTTGTTTCTGAAGCCGGAGTAAGGTGGGCAAACTCAGGTACTCACAGATGCAGAGAGGCGCTCCGAAAACTCCCAACAAATCCTGCAGCGATTGACAGCCAGAGGACAACGGGGAGAAACGCAAACCCAGAGTATAAAGGTTGGCTAATTGGAGCTGTTGATACCGCGGACATCAGAAGAGTTTGTTTTTTTTTCCTACACACACACGCATACACATACACACACGCTTTCACACAACTTCCCACGAAAAATTGCTTTATGAAATCGTTGGTGAGAGAGTTTGGCCAATAGCCTGAGAGCTTGCAGAATATGTAAAGACACAGCCAATGACGGAGCTGGAAAAGCGAGAGGTGGGCGTGTCTTCAGGTGTTCATTACAGATGGAGCCGGGGGCGCAGCTGGGATGGAGATGCGGAGTTCAGCCTCTTCACTCGGATGCTTCAGATCCTGCTCCATCTGCTTATGGGCGAAAGGCTCTTAGATGTCCTGGGATGTCTACCAACCTTTGTTCTGTAATTTTTCATATGTAGCAATAGACTCGATCAGATGAACGACTTTTCATAAACTCAAGCACAAAATATCGACTCTTAAGTGAAGATTCTTAAAATTCTCTGACAAAATCTCACACTGTCACACCTATTTTCAAAAGTACTCAAACCACTTGGACTTTTTCATATTTGGTGACGTTACAATCAGAAATATCTATGTATTTTATATATTTAA
>NW_015112848.1:24799-27930 GCF_001443285.1 Poecilia latipinna
ATCTTACTATAAAAAGAATGTCCTGCATGTTTAGTCCCCTCGACTCTGATACATTTAAATAAAATCCTGTAAAAATCAGCTATCACATATTAATTTCAATAAGACCTTGTATCGTCTACCTGCTCATTTTTGAACAGGTAATGTAAAACTGCATGTCAATGGGGCATGCTAATTTGTTTTAATTATTTTTTTTCTGTTTTTAGTTTTTGACTGTTTGAAATAAATAAATAAATAAATAAATAAATAAATAAATAAATAAATAAATAAATAAATAAATAAATAAATAAATAAATGGGGTCCACTTGAGCTGCTAGCTGCTCTGTAAAGCTCCGAGTGGATTTATTAAAGAACATTAGTGAACAAACAGCATCTTGAAGACCAAGGAACAACATGACTAACTTTATAGTTAGTCATAAAGTTTTGGAGAATTTCAAATTAGGATTAGATTATAAAACAGTATCCAGAACTTTGAACCTCTTAGGGAGAAAAGTTCAATCTTTCGCTGGAATAGGGCAATACGATACTGAACAGCCGCTCAGCTAATCTGACACACCTGACTAGGAGACCATTATAAGGAGATTCAAGATTTCAGACAGTGGTACAAAGAACACTTATCAACTGTGTGCTGCTCAAACTTTGGAGAGCATGGTAAAATGAACGCTACTGTTGTGCAAAAGCAAAATCCCATTCAAAGTTTGCCACTGGCTACAAAGAGAATTCAGCAACACTGTGAAAGAAAGTGTTCTTGTTATAACGAAACAAAACTGGACACTCTGACTCAGATGGAAAAACTTCAGTGCCTACCACTGCACATCACACTTTCACATCTACACATGGTGGTGGCAGCATTATGCTGTGAAGAAGTCAGGGGAAAAAACATGTGAGATTTCGCTAAAGAGCTGAGACATGGAAAGTGATCCAGCATGGCCTTTACTTTAAATATACAGCTTGACATTTGATACATACAGTGATTTAGATGAAACTGTATCTGTGTTAGAATGGTACAGTCAATTACCACTGACTGCACTTAAATCAAATTGAGAATCTGTGGGACAATTTCAAAACAGCTTTTCACAGATGCTCTCCATGCAATTTGACTGAGTTTAAGCTTTTGCAAGAAAAAAAAAAAAAAAAAAAAACAGAAAAAAAAGCCAAAAGGTTTGGTCGCTACATGTTCCAAGACTATGTCGTTCATATTTTTGCAAATACTTACAACCTTAGTAGCAACAGCTGTTTCTAAAAAGCGTTGACAGAAACTGAAAAAAAATGTATGCTATACTTTTGAGATTTTATTAATTAAAAAAAGGAAAATTTACGTGTGTTTTCTCTATAGATTTTTTCAGTCACAGCTGATTTATATTGATTCAAATCTTTGTAAAATACTACAGTTTGTGGTTGTGAAAAGATTTAAGAGGTATGAACAGTTTTGCACGGTCCAGCATTCAGACAGTGCACTCTGTTCACTTAGCTTGAGAATAAATGAACAATATAGTTTAAAACTTAATAAGAATAGATTGTCATTAGTGCATGAATGCAAAATGCTTATTTTCATCTGTAAATAGTCAAATCTAAATATTGATTAAAACTCCATTTTCTGTTTGCTTTAGCAGTCTAACTGAAGCGAAGGAAAGCAATTAACGCAGCTAAATGCTCACTGTAGAATAAAACAGCAAGTCCTTAAATAGGCTGCTTATTGTTTTGTAAAGGGAGACAGCTGTTGTAGGTATGTGTAATAAAACAATGGACAAAGCAATAGCCCCCCAATTTGCATAAAGGATATTAAAAACATCAACAGCAATAATATTCAGATCTGAACTGACTCTCTCTCTCAGGATAATGAGCGAAAAGTTAGTGTTCTCCCTCATATAAGTGGTGAGCGTGTGTGAGAGAAGTTTGCAGGTTTACAGCTGTCAGATGTATAATTCTTGTGTCATGCCCCAGTGAGTTCAGTCTTCTGGAGAAGAGAACCCCAATAAAAAAGCGTGTGTGCGCGTCTGCGCACGTGTGTGCGGTTGCGTACAGCCATGGTGGAATGAGATGTTCGCATCCCAAGGTCGTCTCCCACCATAATTTAAACTCACTGCTGCCGGAAGACTTCAAAAGTGAAAGTGCTGAAGTCATAAAACGGTGCACTCCTGTCTTTAATGTTATTGTCTGTGATGCGCCAGCATTAACCTGCAGGCAGGTGGCTCTGACACCAACAATGCAAATACAGGGAGTCAGGGACAGGATGCATTAGGCTTCTATCCTGCTGTGAGTTTTGCTCATAAACCCCAGGTAATAAAAATCAACTTAAAGACCGACGAGAAACGGCTTTTCTTTCAGTTTTCTCCTTTTGTGTAATTTACATTCTTTGTGGTGTGGGAGGTTAGACAAATAGACAATTTTCTAGGTGGGCATTGTTCTTAAGTGCATGGTACCTTTGGCTATTTACACCCTGATCTACAGTCTCTCACTCTGAAGACTGGTGCTTATTTATGAGGAGGGGACATAAGAAATCAGTCAGCGCTCAGCTGAAGCCAGTGACAGTGTGTAGTATGACTTTGAGCCAGAGAGTGAATTGTCTTTCTCTCCCTGGGGCACACTGGGATGAACCTAGGACATCATGTTGTAGCAGGTTGGAAACTCTTCTATCATATGGAGCGTTCTTCACCACCTCACCCCAACTCACTGTGACTTATTGTCGGTGTCAGGCCCCCCTCCGTCCCACCCTCCCCACCCCCCTCCCGACCATCTTAGACACACCGCTTCAGTAAGCAACTGTGACAAGGTTGGAGAGCTCTAGGGAAGAAACTGGAAAAGGCTTTTACAACATGTAAAAAATATCTTCAAAACTGTTGATTGGTACAGATTTAAAGCACTGTGATGAACCATTCTCTCATATTATTAAGCTTTAATAATAGTCCCAGTACTACCTCCTTTACCTCATATTTACTCGTCTGGTTACTAATGGGCCTAATGGCTTTATTTTCTGTGAAAAAAAAAAAAAAAAGCTCCACAAAGCAAAATCACTAATCTTTACTCAAACAAAAACTACTCAAGATGTGAAATGAAAAAAAAAAAAAAAAAAAAAAAAAAAAATATATATATATTTTTATTTATATATATATATATATATATATATATATATA
>NW_015112848.1:31120-47401 GCF_001443285.1 Poecilia latipinna
AAAAATAAAATAAATTTAAAATAAAAAAAAAAAAAAAAAAAAAAAAAAATATATATATATATATATATATATATATATATATATATATATATATATATAAACTTCTGGTGAAGCCTGAAGTGGCTGGCAGTGAACCAATACCATGTTCTTGTAACTAACTATGCTGAGATCCAATAAAGTGTCAGTCAGAACCAACTAAACTGTGTTAAGGTGCTTTTAAACCTTGTGGGGTTTTCATGTTCTCCAGCTTGCCTCCTCCTGCTGAGGATAACCCCCACATCATGATGCTGCCACCACCATAAATCTCTCACTATAGGGATCAAGTATTCAGGTAATTCTGGTAATTAGGTCACCAGTTTTTATTTCTTTATTTTTTTTATTTTTTGTTTTAGACACTTGTATCATTTTAAAAGAAGAAAAGCAACAACTTTGGTAACCGAAACTGAAAAAGATAATGTAAATGTGTTGGAACATAACCTGTGCAAATATCCAGCCATTATACCATTGAGAAGAAGATGGATTCTGTGTCTCAGACTGAAATATTTTTGCCTTGTAAAATGTAACCGTCAAAATAAAAGCAAAAGACCTTGTGAAAATGCTACGTGAAGCTGGTTTAATAGTGTCACTGTCCGCCATGGAACAAGTCCTTAACTAACAAAGACTGAAAAGGCTGTCAGAGGGAAGAAGCCATTAATGCAAAAGCAACAAAAAAAAGGCCAATTACAGTTTAAAGTTGGAGTTTAGTTGATCAGAGACAGAGAAAAAAAAACAACTAACATTTGTATGTTTAGTCGTAAGAAAAATCATCACTCTATATTTGCCAGGAAAATTGAAGCCTGAGATTATCAACCCTACTGTGAAGAATGGTTTACCTTTCAAACAAGGTAGAGCGATGAGGGAGAAAGCATCAAGTGAAGCGACATATTCAGGTCATCAGCCAGGAAGTTAAAGCTTGGACCAAATGTTGTTTCACAGTCTTCTAGTTATTTCATAACATTTTTCTTCTACTTGTAACATTTTAAAATATATGTATATTAAGTTGGTTAGTGTAATAACCTGTCATGTACTATGCTACAGAAAACTAAACTCTAAGTTATTTTTATAATTATCCCCCCGCCCCCACCTCGGAGACGCTCTGTTTTTGTGGTTGAGCAGTTCATCCCTTGTTGTTTACTCTCTCACTATGTTTTTTTAATTCTTTGTTTCATCTTGTGCTGAAATTGAAATCGTTTGATTTTCTGTGTGGATGGACCCACACTTACTTGAACCTCCAGGGTGTAGGTGCATGTGTTACTTCATGTATTAGTGCCACTGCACTTATGTCTTTTCCACACATCCACGCACACACACACACACACACACACACGCATAGGCACAATGGGCTATAGGTTTCGCTAGGGTCCTTCATAGATCAGCTTCCCTTGACAGCTCTCTTAAATGTCCTTGGCAGCCCCCCAACACTGAGCCCTCGTTCCCTCTCCGTTCCTGCATCTTTTCTTCTTCCATCGAGCCTCTGATGGATGTTGCCATATATTTCTGTCTCTCTCCTCAAGAACACACCCATGCCCCGTCGGGCCCTGTAATGCAACGCACAATCTGTATATATCTCATTAAGTGTCACTTTGTAAATGAACCTGTTTCTCCACTCTCGGTTCACCTCAAAGAATGACGAGCACAACACGTAGACACGGGTTTCCCCGCTGCTCGAAAAGCCGACCGGATTCAGACTTCTATCTGCTCTTATTTCTCTGGTAATAAGATTTCTGTTGTAAGACTGAATTTATGTTTCTGATTACTTAAATTTAAAACAGTTTTTTTTTTTTTTTTTTTTTTATATATATGCGCATTTGTATGCATTTGCATTAAAATGGCAAAACACGTTTTTTTAAATATAGACATATAAAACAAAAAATAAAAACAATGCGCTAAAACAGATGTGCAATAAAAGTGAAAATGTTACTTAAAATGAGTAAAACTATGTAAGAAAACAGAAGTTTAATGCATTGATTTGTTTTGTGTTTGGTAGCATTGCCCTTTAAACTGTCTGACCTGCATTACACATTTCATCTTGTCAAAAGCTTCTCACAATAGTTCCTTGAATTTTGGCCCATCCTGTCAATTGTTGATTCAATGTTCCCACAAGAACTTTTTCTTTTCTAATTAAATTACCTCTGTTTATGAGATGCACCTGTAAGCAAAAGGCCCACAAAATAGCGTGTTTTTCACAATAGCAGTCGTGTACTCCAGTTTGTAAGCTTCCTCCCTTTTCCTCCAATTAGACGAGGGGTCACTGTCAATAAACACCTCAGCTTTGGTTTCATCAAATCACAGGGCATGTCCCCACAAAGTAAGGTCTTTGTCTCTGAGCGCATTTGCACACTGTAATTTGTTGGGGGGTTTTTTTATGTCGCTTTGTAGTAATTGCTTCATCATCACTGAGTGGTATTTCAGGCCGTGTTTATATACGGGATTGTTTTCTCTGTGGACAATGACACTATGTTCAGCCAACATCTTTACAAGTGCTTTTGTTTGTGCTCTGTGGTTGATGCACACATTTCTCCCCAAAATAACATTCATATGTAGTTAAAAGAACATTTCTCCTACCAGAACAGAATGGCAGGGCATACCCGTGCACATAATTGTTTATGCGCAATTAACGTCAAGGATGAACCAGATTTGTGCAGCTTGATGGATTTCTTTTCATATTGCCATGATGTCATACAAGGTGATGCCTTAAAATACAAGGAAGCGCCTCCTTTGGCAATTTTCACTGAGCTAAAAAAAAAAAAAAAGAAGTATCATTAACAGCAAATCTTTAGTCCCGTTCAGTTTCAGACAGTGAAAAAAGAAAAATTATTATGTATCTTTTTTAGAATGGGAATATCCGGTTTCAAATGTACTACGGCTGTTTCCGTGGCAGCAGTTTGACAAAGCGTCCCTTTTCCCTTTCTACTCCTGAGCACAGAGATCTCCCTGCTCCCATTAAACCGTACTAAAAAACAATGACATCCGTTCTCTTCATCCTCTGTAGTTTCTAACTAACATTTGCTTTGTTTTGTGTCACAGGCTTTTAAACACAGCGCGTGCTTTGCTATCAATCACATTTTTAATTTAATGTATGAATATATGATTTATGTTGCTTGGGCGGAAGATATAAATCTATTTTTGCAAGCCGGGATAAGCACATTGATGCCCCCTTATTGATTGACTGGCTTAATAGTGTTTGTTCTTTATAGCTGATCTCAGGAAATAAACCAAATAAATAGCTGAAAATGAGTCCAGTCACCGTGATGCTCGCAAGGATGCGAAAGAGAGAGAGATTGAGTGCAGGGGAAGTTGAGGGAATGGCGAAGGCTGCAGATAAAGGATGGAATGACAGGTAAAAAGCTGAAACAACATAAAATTTTACAGATGCACACAAAACATCTGTGCAGCAGAAGGTATTTTCGGTGTAAAACAAAAAGGGTTAATTACATAAAAAAAATAATAATTCCTAAAGTTAGGGAACAGTCAAATCATTTTTGACATGCTGCGAGTCTGGAATTAAGGCTGTTGCATGAAGCTATAATAGAATTAACATCCGATTTAAAAACGTATAAGCAAACATGTCGAATGATGTCTTTGCTGGAGGTCCCCGAGTGACAGAACATGATGTTTCTGTGTAAACCCAGAAGCCACAGGACCCAGATGTCAGCCTCACGTCATTCTCCTCTCCCGTAATGCAGATTGTCAGGCCATTATTTGCTCTAAGACAGTTGTACAATTTTCAGGGGATTTGTCAAATTGATTTGAAAACCAAAGGTTGGTTAATGCCCTGCACCGAGCTCTTCAGAGGAGAGGTGAACTAAATCTGCCTTGACACGCTGCACGACATGAAAGCAAAGAAGCAACTTTCGTACTCAACAGCGTTGCATAAGCAAAGTTAAAAAACGCTAATTATGATTTTTTTTTTCAATGTCTTCAGGGCAATTTTTTTGTTAGCTCCAAACAAAGTCTCCAAACTTTAATGATGACCCGACGAAGGAAACTCTAACGCGACATCACATGCGTGACCTCACCCTTTTTCCCACTTGGTTCAGAATAAAGAGGAGGAGATGGAGGCATTAATCCAGCCCATTAGCACTCTGGTCTCCCGATGACAGTTCCCGCCCTTGGGCTGATGTAAACCAAACTTCCTGTTTGGAGATGAAGAAGCCTGTCATATGGCTGCATCCACCTCGGCCCCTGTCAGCCTTCCCCTCCGATACTTCGGGTTTAATAGCAAATCGATTTTAAATGAAGGAGAGGAGAAAAAAGTGAAGGAAAACAGGGAACATGTCGAACGGACGTTGCAAGAGAGACAGGTTTAAGATTATTAATTTTAAGCTGTTGCTATTATCTGACCACAACATTTATTAAAGAGAAGCTGAAGGTGATCAGCGTGGATGGAGAATACGGCGTCTATGTGTGCTGATCCCCATTAAAAGAAAAAAGAAAAAAAAAACAGTGGTCCAAAGCTCTGAATATTAAAGGACTCCAGTTCTCAAAATGCAATAATTTCTTTTGATTGATGCAAAGAAAACGGTGGCTATGCACTGCCCTGATCCCACAGAGTTTCTATGTCTAAGAACTGCTTTTCACCAAGGACTCTCTGAGCTCTCATTGCCCCACATTTTGGACCTAGCCTGTTCTCAATCAGATGGTCCCCTAATCACAAAAGTACAAATGTTTTTTTGTTTTTTTTTATGACTTAAAAGCGATGTCTCTTTATGTATCTTTTGAAACTAAATTAATCAGAACAACTTGGTCAGAGCCAGAGCTTAGGCGGCAAGAGTTGGGACGCAAGGTAGCTTGCCTCTCGATGGATGACCAGCTGGATCTTGAGCTTTTAACTGCAGCAACTTTAAGATTTATTATGGGAGCTGGAAATACTGTGACTGTTGGCACCAGATGAGCCTTAATATGCATCCTTATTTAGAAATTTAAAGTGTACTTATTTCAATTTGCAGACCCTCAGGAGACTCTGGTACTGTTATTTTTAATCACTAGCACCCCAAGTCAAGAGTTATTACTTGGCTGCCTTCCTTGGACGTGGAAGTCGTTTCTCTCCCTCTCTGGTATCAAACCCTGATTCCCCTGGCTCCCCATCATCTGTGGACATCATGGTAGGGACACAGCGAACTGTTGAAAGTTTATGACGTTTGAATGAGATGTTGCCCCCATCTAGGTGCAGGGATTAGCTCAAGGTGATCTGGAGTCTGAGGAGCGGGACTGCGGAACCTCTTCATGGAGAAATCCTTTTGGTTCATTTAGTGGTGTTCAGAGTGGGAGGGCTTTCAGAGATAGTAACTAGGGTTTCAGTCTCAAATCCCTCTTTGGTTAGAAGAAGAAAGAATTCAAAGTTGTAAAAAAAAAAAAAGGTAAATGGCTGGATAGTAGGCAGTGTCAGCGCCTGTGCGTGGCACTGACACTGCCACGCACAGGCGCCACTGGGACTTGAGGAATATCTACTTTAACATAGCATCAATGTTACACCTATAAACCTGAGTTGGGATTTAAAAAAAATGTAATAAAAAGTCTGCAATACTGCAAGGCAAAAATCAAAGGCAATATTTTAGGTGCCGTTTGATGATTTGGTCAGATATTTTGAACACGCGTCTTGTGCTCTACAACACAGCAGCTGAAACTGGACTTACTGCAACCCTCAGTCAGCAAACAATCCCTCCTCCTGTGCTTCTGTCGCTGTCTCCTCAATGGGGTAATCAGCCATTCTCCTCCAAGGTAATTCCTGCCCAGGAGTGCATGTGGCCGACACTGCGGAAATTCATTTTTTGGTTTAATTTCAGGCCTATTGATCGTGGTGCGCTTTACGACTGCATGACATCCATAATCACAACAATGGTATGACAGTGCAGATAAATAATGTGGCGAAGGCGCTGGCGAGAGGGAGGGATGTGGGGATGAAAAGGAAAGCAGAAGTGAAAACAAAGGAAGGGCCAGCTCCAAACTCTTGCTGCATTCTGTATTAATTATGGAACTCAACCCTCCACCATCATCTGATTGATCTCCTACGGAGGCCATAAATTAGGTTTCCTCCTAAGTGTCTGAAATCTGTTTATTTAAGCGCTCATTAAAGTATAGTAGCATGTACTCCATGGTAATTACAAAGGCCAGTGTAGTATATATAATTATTATGATTAGTGGAGCAAAATTAAGTTACTGCAACAGAACCCACAAGAGGCCAAAGCCAAAGAATGATAATGGGATTTTGCATATAGTAATTCTGTAGCTGAGTGCAACCCAAAGCAATGTAGCACAAATTAATAAAGGTTTATTCACCCAACAGTGGATGCATGCTGAAAAGAGAAACATGTCTTGTTTGGTCTTTGGTTTTTTATTGCTTTCATTATACATGATATTATAGAGCTAGAAAGTAATACCAGAAGAAGTGAGCAATCAGTCCATTGCAGAGGTATCAATTCAACTTTAAACATTTTGCCAAATGTTGATGTACATTATTCGGATTTCATATGATAGACCGACACAAAGCGGCGCACAAATCTGACGTGAAAGGAAAAGGATTTATGGTCTCCGATTAACAATGTGAAAGGTATGATGATCACTTTTTGTTTATTCCTCTTTGCTTTGACGGTTCCAAGTAAAATCCAGTGCAATCGACCGCCAGCTCAGAAGGGAAAATCTACTAACAGGTTAATATGCACTTCACAAATGATTCAGTATAATCCTTTATGTAAAAGGGGCTAAGAAGAAAACCACTGATGAATGGAAGCCATAGACCAGTTTGGAGTTTGTCACAAGTTATGAAGAGATGCAGAAAACATGGAAGAATACAAACAGCTTGACATGAAACTAACACTCTGTGGGTAGTGGCAGAGTCATGCTGTAAGAATACTTCTGGACATCAGGGACAGGTAAGCCAATGAGAGCTAACTTACCTATTTTCCTAAGAAGAATGGGGAAAAATAATCTTTGGATTTGCAAAGGTGGAAAAAACACACCCTATAAGGCTCTCAGTTATAGCTGCTGTAAAAGGTTGTTCCACAAAGTATCAAATCTTGGGGAAGTGAATACAAAGATGCGCTACAGTACACAGATCTTTATACGAGGATTTGGAAGCTTTGGTATAACTTTCCCTTTCACAGCCCAATTATGCACAGTAGTTTTTCCTAATCTGTCATATAAAATCCCAATAAAACACACTGAAGTTAATGGTCGTAATATGACAAAATGGGGGGAGGGGGGGATTGAGAATAGATGTTTACCTCAAGGACTCATTGAAAACCAAAGGCCACCAAGAGCAGGAAGCAGGTTGCATGGGGGAAGTAAATAGTGTCACATATTCTGCTGGCTATGGCTTTTAATATAAGCCACTTGTACATTATTTCCCTTTTCTTGTAACCGTGGAACTACGCTCGCATTCCAGGCACACAGTGTCGAGTCATTTTTCCCTCTGTAAGCATAAATGCTTATTTCAGAAGCCACGGGGCCCAACGCGGTAAGAATCGGCGTGTATAGAAACTTTAAGAGAGTCGAGAGAGCATGTTTTGTGCTCACAGCAGGTCATCCGCCTCCACCTGGCCGTGTACACAAACCAGAATTTTAGTATTTTTATTTTATTTTTTTAAAACCACACATTTAAATAACCGAAGCACAGACGTGGGGTTTAAACGTAGACTTTACATTTATAGCTTTGCAGTGAGACACGATAAACAAAAGCCTGAATTGTGACCTTTTATAGTGTGCATGCAGTTAAATAATAACGGTGTCTAGTAAACAGCAGTGTTGGTGATGCAGCAGTGCGTAAAGCATGTCTCTTCTTCTTGTTGGCGTCTGACAGTTCCTTCTCATAAAATGTCTCAAGTCTGGAAGGTGATAAGGATGTGGGGTTTATGCAGCTTGGCACGCAGTTTTATTTGTGCGGAGGTAGTTAAGCCCTGGCCCCCCCGACCTCTCAGAGAGGAGGCTGAAACTGTTGCTGGACAGGGAACAGGAGGGTAATGGAGGATGCATTGCGAGACAGATCAAATGGGCATGACAAAAGGTAACTGACCGTTTTTTGATGACTGTGCAAAAGTCCTATGCAGTGGTCAATCAAAGCATTAGCCTGCTATCGCAATGAATGGAGAGCAGTGGATTTAATAGTTCTCTATATATTGTTGAATACATCCTTTTAATACCTCTCATGGTTTCCCCCCCCCCAAAAGTAATAGTTTAAGCCTGACAATGTGTTTAGAAGATGAACTCCTCATATGCACTGCAGAATTCTCCCATGTTCTCCCCAATTCTTCCTTAAAATAGTTTAGCTTGCCCTTTCAACTGCAGTTTTTTTTTTTTTTTGCTGTAAATCATCTGTATGTAGTTGTATGAAATGTCTACATTTAAACTGTGTGTTTCATTGTTGTAGAAATTAGATTTTTGTCACATTTCTCCAGAGAATAAGGACGTCACAGATATCCACCCTTAGACTCTAATTCATTAGGAGTCTCAGTCTTCTTTAAGTTTGAATTAGAGAAATATTTTTGTTTTTACGTCATAATAGCATTAAAAAAAAATAAGAAAAATTGAAAATTGGCCAGAACAAGCAACAGATTTTGCCTGTGTGCATGACACAATCATCAATGTATGGACCAAAAGAGGAAAAACTATGACACAAGTATCCAAATGTAATGCGTTACAGCTTCTCTGTGATATCAGAATTTAAGATGATATCCGTTTTAATCTTTCAGTTCTTAGTAGCGTGAAAACCGAAAGCGGTAAAGAAACAGAACAGGTCACTGATGACGCGATAATTTACAGTCTTGCAGCATGTTGCTAAAGTGTAACGCTCTCATAAACCTCATTACTTGGTTGCTTTACTGTGGGGATTATTTGCTGCAAAGACGCATGCACAGTGAGGCACGGCTTTCAAATAGTTCCATGTTGATATTGATGATTAAGATCACTGAAAGTGAATTACATCACAAGGGATCCACACCACTGACAGACTAACTATTTGTATGTGAGTCAACACTCACAGCGTCCCCGTCTTTTTGGAAGGGCCATTGACCCCATCATGGTCACGACCAGTTAAGAGAGGCAGCCTCCTCTTATCTGCATGCCCTTGGAGTATGCGCCCATTGATATGCTACTGTGACTCTATCTTCATGGCAAAACGCTTCCAATTATACAAGCTGCTGAAGTGAAGCAGAGCATGGGTTTCTGTACGATGAAAGCTGATCCATCCCTGTTGGATTTTACCACTTTCTGCACAGAGACGGAGCTGGGGGCGGCGTGCTTCAAAAGCCTTCCAGTGCTCAAGAATTTTACACATTTCCAGTAACGACGGGCTGATCTGTTTGGTAAACATCTCCAGCTCCAATCATCTGTCAGATTTTTAAATTTACACTTGATATTGGGGAGTCAGGCTCTCCTTACGTGCCTCTCTGAAAGCAGCATATTGTTACCAGACAGCTGTGCTGCGGTGACCTCTCGGGGCAGCCCTGCCTCTGACAGCAGGCTGTCACTCAGAACAAAGTGACAGGTTCAGAGTTAAAGAGCCATGAGGAAAGCAAGAGATGGATAAGTGGTAAGGAGATTTTATTGTCAGTGAAAGCCTCCTAACCTGTGAGGGTGTCTCTGTCAAGCATGTCATTCTTATGTCACCGTTATATCGTCGGGCATCGGAAAACATGTCTGATCTTGTTATGTTACAGCTGTCAGCTTCCGCTATTAACAGTTTACAAAAAAATAAAATAAAAAAATAAAAAAAGATATGAGCCTCAGTAATTCAAACATATTTTACAATCAGCGGGAAACTCTATTTCAAGTAGAGATTGTCAGTTTTCCAGAAGAGGGCAGCAGTTCTGCATCCAAAAAAATATCCTTGTAACCAGTTCGGTTTTTCCAGCTCTGTATTAAAAGCGATGCGGTGTAGTTCACTGAGAAGTCTGCTGACAGAGGCCAAAGTATTTAGTTAAAAAAAAAAAAAAAAAAAAGGGCAAAACCCACTGGTAATTCCATGTACGCTTCTTATCTCTTTCATCTACTCTCTCCTGCTTCCATATATAAAAAAAAAGAATATGTGATTCATGCTGAAGTACCGCTTGTGAAGAGCACTGTAGTTTATGAGAGCCCCACATTTTACATGAACTTTCAGGCATTTCCAATTGTAATGCGAGTTGCCCTTTTCCACCCTCTCTTTCTGCCTCCACCTTTCTCTTTGCTTCGCCTCCATTTTTTTTTTTTTTTTTTCATTTTTGTTCAACCCCCTTCTCCTTCTTCGCTCCTGCTCCACCCTATAATCACGCTGGTTCATGGCTCTCATTTGGAGTGGTATATATAGCAGTAATTGTCAGGGTGCAGAACGGAGACTGGGCAGAGCGTGTGTACTCTCTCACAGGCCTCCTTTGCAGTAAATCTCTTCGACGAGAGGGAAGGGTTGGTGCGGGCGGGGAGGGGTTGGGGTTAAGTACGTGCACAGACACATGCACTCGAGATCGAGATAAATTCATTTACAGTTGAAACCAGATGTTTACATACACGATTAAAAGATTCAAACTTTCTCCATCACCTTCCAAAAGGAAATCAACCATTTTTTTTTATTTTTTTAGATTATTTTAGAGCATCATTCGCCGCTTTCTTAAAAGTTGCCATTCACTTAGACCACTAACCCTCGAAATAAGGCCCAGTTTACAGGGGATCTCGCAGCTTTATAAGCTTGCAATAGGTTGACTCAACGGTGTTTGTCGTCATTCGAGGCACACCTTTGGATGTATTTTAATTAACGTCTCATAACACACTGCTACCCAGTATAACATTGCGGAAAAACACAGAGAAATCATCCAGAGAAGTAAACCGAGAACCACCACGGAAAATGATGCCAAAGGATGAACCAGACTGGGATGGCAGCATCATGCTCTGTGGGTGTTTTGGTTCGCCTCACACAACATGAAATATTGAAACAACATCTCAGGACATTAGTCACGGACATAAATGGATTTTCCAAATTGACCATGACCCTAATCACGCCACCAAATTAGTTACAACGTGGCTTAACGAGAATAAAGTCGGTGTTTCAGGATGGCCATCACAAAGCTATGATTTGAGTCTCATAGAAAATCTGTGGGCAGAACTCACCGTACTCTTGTTAAAAGCATATACTCAGCACATGGAGAACTGGACTGTGGAAAAAAAACAAAAAAAAAACAGCATTTACAAGCACCCCTCTCTGCTTCTGCAAGCTATTTTCTATCACTGTCTGGTCATTTATTCCCTCAAAATGTGTTTTTCCCATCAGTGGAAAAGGACAATTATTCAAACACATTCATTATTCAGAGCAGCATCTCCTTATCTGTAATAATTAGCAGCTCAAGCTGAGGAGCTCAGGCCTGTGTGTCAAGTGATCTGCTTATGATTCATGAGCTCAATGAGATATACAAATGTTGCAAAATAACAATAAAAAAAGGAGCTTATTATAAACAAGAGGAGAAATACAGTAAACATCATTCATGCTAGTTTTTTTTTTTTTTAACATTAAACGGCAGGTATTCATTCCCAAACACGACAAAACGGCTAGTCATCATTACGAGAAAACAAAACTGCCACGTGCCTTCAGAGATTAAATTCTTCATCAGTATCTGAAGTGTGATCACCGGTTACTTTGTCTGGCTGCTTTATAAACCTTGCAATGCTGCATCTGTCTGAAAGACACGACAGAAAAACTTGTTAGTGTGCCTAGCTTTTTTTTTTTTTTTTTTTTATACGTGTTCCTGTCAGGTTGCATGTGTGTGTGCGTTGTGTGTGGGGGGGGGAGCATGTATGGACAGGTCTGTCATTCAGACAGCACACACAGTCTCCATTCTGGAGTTGCCTGTGGTCCCTTCTGGGTCAGGGTGGGGTGGCACGAAGCTTTCCAGAATGAAAACAAGGGCTGCACACAGGAAGTTGGCCTAAGAGGATTCACATGCAAACCCGAGGTCGAGTGTTTGTCAATAGAGTGTCCTCGCATTTGCTCTGCGCTTCGTTTTCAAACTCATATCTCGCAATTTTGATTTGTGTCAGCACAACAGTGCTGGAGTTTGCTCAAGCTTCACCTGAGATGAGGGTCAGTGCTAACCAGAGTCAGCCCTGCCAGATACGATCAGGTACTGACAGACAAAATCACATTCTCCTAAAGCAGGTCGCAGACGCCGTTGTCTGCCAGGATGATGGGATCTGTTCCAAAGAAGAGATGTGTTTTCGGAGAGGAAGCAGATTCCTCTCGCAATTACAGTCTATTCTTGTGCAGGCCCAGCAGATAAGGGGAACACATCGGGAAAGCCACCTCTTCTTCTCGGGGCTAACGCAAAAAGACAGCGAAAGTTTGCAGGTGGTCAGTTTCTTAAATTACGTTTAAGCTGACATGAATGTGGGAGATAGAAGCAGAGCATCCAGAGAGAACAGTCCTGGGCACGTGTCTGTTTTCAGGATCACGCCGTGCTGAAAGGGCATAAAACGATGCTGAATCTGTGTAATTTCACTCAAGTGGACCAAGGTGTGGCGCTTTCAAGTATTCCTTTCCTGTTTGTCCAGCAGCTGTTTCATCCCAGCGACTGACCGCTTCGCTGCTGTTTTCTTTCTGGGCAGATTTGTCAGCTGTGATCAAGTAAAGCTTGTTTTTTTTTTTTTTTTTTTTCCAGACACAGCTGATAACTCCACCCTCGTCTACTGGATCTCATAAGAAGCAATTTGCCGTCATTAGGTCTTGGATATTTTGGTTACTGAAATAGTTGAGCAATTTCTTGGTTCATAGGAAAAGCTGTGTTTGATTTACTCACATCCTATCCAAACCGTTAAAATGTGTATTTTGTAAGCTGCCTTTAAAGACTCTCAAATATCAAAACTAAAGTGGATAAAAAGTGTTTTGATTACCCATTTTGGAAAAGGTTGGATGTTTTCATTAAAAATAGAGACATGGATCAAGATGGCTGTCAGGAACATGTAGCAAACTAATTAGGTGCAACATTAAATGATGTAAACATTGTCAGTCCCCCTAATACACTTACATTTGACATGTTATTATTATTGCTTTAATTCCAGGTTTATTAATCCAAACTTTCCACATCAACAACTTGAAGGTCATGTTTCTTGCTTGTGTCTGTGCATCTGATATTGTAGATGTAGTGATGAGTTTAATTTAATTTATTTATTTAACTTTATTCCTTTTTTTCTTCCTTCCAAACTCAAACTTCTTTTTCCTTCAGTTTTTCTTTAATAGGTCAACTGAAAAGTGGTACATAACTGTGAATAAGAAGACTAAAGGATATGTTTTAATTTATTTTATCACAATAATCTAAGTGTGACATTTTTTAGTATTCAGCTCACTTTCCACTGATAGCTGTAAATAAAGTCTATAACAACCACTTGCCTTCAAAAGGCAGTAAATAGAACCTGCTTGTGATCATTTTAGTATCAATCCAGCAGTCTGTAAAGGTCACACACACTTGCAAAACAACAAAAGTGAATGAAAAACATCCTCAAAACCAAGAAACACTACAGACATGTCGAGGAAAACGCTGTGGTACATCTTAAAGCAGGGTCGGGTTATAAATCAATAACCTAAACTTTTACATCTGGTGGAACGCAGCTCTGTTTATCATCTGTGACGGGAAAGCTTTAAAGACATGACTGCCCACCTAAACTTACAGTTATTCAAAGAAGGAGCCCAAAAGGCCCATGATAACCCTGTAGAAGCTGCAGAGAGCCGCAGCTCAAGTGGGCAGACAACAGGACTAATACTAGTTGTGCTCTCCACAAATCTGGCTCTCGTGTAGATTAGCAACAAGAAAGCGACTGATGAAAGAAATCCTGTTTGGAGTCTCAAAACACAACAAATGTGAAGGAATGGAAGCGTAATCAGATGAGCTTAAAATATTGTGTGTCGTGGAAAAATAATAGTGGAAAAATAATACTGACTATCATCCTGAACATACTATCACATGCATAATGGCAGTAGTAGCAGCATGGTGAGAAAAAAAAAAAAAAAAAGAAAATGGAAACTGGTCAGTGTTGACAGAAAAATGGGTGAAGATGAGCAAAGGGCAATTTGGAAAGAAAAACATAAAACAGGAGATTGCAAAACACTTGAGCTTGGGCAGAAGTTTATCTTCCTGTATGGTAAGACTAAACATACAGAGTTATATAGAAATCAAAACCATATCAAAGTTAAAATGGCCTAGTCAAAGTGTTGACCAAAAACCAACATATAATCTATAGTAAGACTTTGAAACTGATGTTCACCAACACTCTCCATCCAACCTGACTGAGGCTGACCTCAGTCAGGCTGACCGCAAATAAGAAGTTATTGACATAAAATGTCAATAAATTACATTAAAGTCTGCGTGTGCAGAGTGACAACATGTAAAAAGTTCAGGTTGTGGGAATAATTCCAGACGTGCGTGTTCAATTTAACGGGGTACTTTGTGATTAATTCTTGTACTGTGTCATGCATTAACAAGAATGAGCCAGGAAGCAGTTTAATGTGAGATGAAGTTTTATTGATTCACAGTAATGATGGATGAATGGGTTGTGATTTGACTCTGACTCAGACAATGCACATCCACAGTTATCTGAACTTCCTTCAGGACAGAAACGTAGCAAAGCTTATCACTGTCATACCTTGAATTCTTACCTCCAGAGTAAACATGTGGGTACCAATTAGTTTTTGTAAGAGCACCAACATTTCAAAACCGCTCTGGTTTATTTGTTGTCATCACAGCAGAAAAAAATAAAATAAATCAAACGAGTCACATCATATGAAATATATTGTTTTAAGTATTCAAATGAGGTCAAAGTCCCTGAGAGTACAGCTTTTTATGAATGTAACTGTCTATCAGCGCTTCTTTTAGTTTTCACTCTCAGCTTTAAAGAAATAAGCAAAACTGGCCATAGAAAACAATATCCCAGTGCTATGCATGGAGCATAGGTAGCAATACAGTAAAATGAGGAATATGAACCAACTCATGCTGCAGAATGACATACTTTTAAATAACACAAACAACAGACAATGGTAGTATGTCAAAATCCAAAAGCACATAACAGCAAATATTAAATTCAACATTTCTGGAGTTTCAAGCAACAATATTAAAAAAAACAACAACAACAAAAAACCCATAAACTATTGTAGTTATTACATTGACAAATAATTAATTATCTTGTCAGAAAATTTATTAGGTCTACATCTGACTTTATGAATTCCATGCATCAACAACTGTCCACTATTTGAATAGGTTCAAATACTAAGACAAGAAGTCAAACAAATAAAAGCTGGGGAAAAGCCCGTGGAGCTTTTTAAATGTCTGCTGAGACACTACCAACTCAGGAAAAAAGGACAGACTACAGTACATTTCAGAAGCCTTGTTTTAGTTTAAAACAAGGCCAGTGTTTACTGCTTTGAAGCATGAATAGTTTATTTTTCCTCCCAAACATGTTGTTTCTGTTGAGGAGCAGAAAATGCCAGCCTGTGGTCTCCATGAGGCGGCCAACAAGGAGGCAGTTTTTTTTTTAAAGTAAAAACTATACATCTAAATAGATCATTTGCGAAATATCACCCATTTCTCATTCTTTCCTTTGTTCCCTTTTTCCCTCACTAAATCTCTTAGATAATCAGTATCTCTATTGTAGTTTATGCAAAGATGGAAATCCAAAAAGCTTGACTTTTTCATGATTGCATAAGTAACAATTCTATGGCGTTTCTTTATAAAGCACATGCTCAAGCCCTCAATCGTAACCATAACCTTAAGTCTAACCAAACAGAGGTAATTAAAAGGCTTTTTATATGCTCTCAAAACCCAGCCTGCCTGTCTACCACAGTACTGTGGTTTTGTCAGACCAGTTTCCCTCCTCTCAGAAAGGCTGGAAGAGGAAAACTGTACAGCTACAATTGTTTTAATGACTAAAATAAAATAAATCTACACTCATTTATCTACAGGATGGAAACCTTGCAATGTAATGTAACTACTGCAGAAGCTTTAACCCTGGATGTGTTTGTCGGAAAAAAAAAAAAAAGAAGATATGTTAGGTTAAATGCTATAGCTAAGAATCTATACTGGTCATGCTGTGTAAATCCCAATAAATAAAGTAATAAAATACAGCGTAAGTAGCACAATGAACAAGAAGACTAACAAAAACCTTCCATTTGACTTTCCAGGATGTAAAATAAGAAAGTAAAAAAAAAAAAAAAAAAAAAAAAAAAAAAAAAAAAAAAAAAAAAAAAATTTAAAAATTTTTGGGGAAAAAAAAAAGGGGGACAAATTTTAAAATTTT